>NC_092338.1:86855576-87156538 GCF_046630445.1 Rutidosis leptorrhynchoides | reverse complement strand
TCGCCGCTGATCATCTTTCTCGTCTTGAAAATCCCGAATTAGAAGTTCTAAATGAATCAGCTATACAAGATAACTTTCCTGATGAATATCTATTGAAGATAAATTATAATGAAATTCCATGGTTTGCAGACTATGCAAACTATTTAGTATGTGGATTCCTTGAAAAAGGGTTGTCGTACCAAAAACGAAAGAAATTCTTTAGTGATATAAAACACTATTTCTGGGAAGATCCACATTTGTTTAAAAGTTGTCCCGATGGAATAATACGCCGATGTGTATTCGGGGATGAAGCTAGTCAAATCTTAAACCACTATCACACAGGACCAACAGGAGGGCATTATGGGCCTCAACTAACAGCAAGAAAAGTTTACGACGCTGGATTCTATTGGCCTACAATTTTCAAAGACGCACACCTTCTTTGTAAATCATGTGATGCTTGTCAAAGGGCCGAAAAAATAAGTCAACGTGATGAAATGCCACAAAATGTCATTCAAGTATGTGAAGTATTTGACGTTTGGGGTATTGACTTTATGGGTCCATTTCCAAAATCTCATAATAATCTCTACATTTTCTCGTTGCTATTGATTATGTATCTAAATGGGCGGAAGTACAAGCTCTCCCAACTAATGATGCACGAGTTGTAGTCAACTTCTTAAAACGTCTTTTTACTAGGTTCGGAACATCGAAAGCTTTAATAAGTGATCGGGGTACTCGTTTTTGTAATAATCAACTTGAGAAATTTCTCAAAAGATATGGAGTAACTCATAAAATCTCAACCGCTTATCATCCACAAACAAGTGGACAAGTTGAAAATACCAACCGAGCATTAAAACGTATTCTAGAGAAAACCGTAGGATCAAATCTGAAGGAATGGTCCATGAAATTGGAGGATGCACTCTGGGCTTTTAGAACAGCCTACAAAACTCCAATTGGCACCACACCTTTTAAACTCGTTTACTGAAAAGCATGTCACCTTCCAGTAGAAATTGAGCACAAAGCATTTTGGGCTTTGAAGACATGTAATCTTGATTTACATGAAGCCGGACGTCTACAGTTAAGTCAACTAAACGAATTAGAAAAATTAAGACATGAAGCATACGAAAATTCGTTAATCTATAAAGAAAGAACGAAGAAATGGCATGATAAAAGAATCAGAAGTTCAAAAGAATTTAAAGAAGGAGACAGAGTTCTTCTTTTCAATTCACGATTCAAGTTATTTCCTGGAAAATTGAAATCAAGATGGTCTGGACCATTTATAGTCAAAAGAGTTTTTCCATATGGAACAATAAAGTTAATAAATTCAAATGGGAATGAATTTAAAGTTAATGGTCACAGAGTTAAACATTACATACATGGTCCGATGGAAGTTGACAATGAAGTCAATCATAATTTCACCACCTAAGAAAACTCTCAGAATGAAAACATAAATATGTTATCAACAACATATGAAAAACCAAAATTGGAAGACGGGGAAGCTTTAAATTGGAGTGATAAAGAAGAATTCCTATACAAACCTCTCATTCCAAGAAACGAAGAAAAATGTGAACAAGAAGTTCAAGTAGAAGTGAAAGAACCAAGAAAAGATCACTTGGAAAAGGTTAACAAACCAACTCTACTTACTAAAGTAGGAGACCCAGGTGAATTTATCAATTTTTGCTTACTTAACGATGGTGCTATGTATAATGGACTCGCAGATTGAAGAGCAAGTGCAAATGTTATGCCTCTTTCCTTATACAAAAGATTAGGTGTGGGTAAATTAAGACCAACCAGAATAGGTATTCAATTATTTGATCAAACCATTAAACACCCGGTTGGAATAGCAAACAATTTACTTGTTAATGTGGGAAGTTTGACCTTTGTTGCAAACTTCATAGTTATTAATATGGAGGAAGACCTTGATATTCCTCTAATTTTAGGTCGCCCATTTTTAGCAACCACCGAGGCGTTCATTGATGTAAGAGAAGGTAGAATGACACTAAGGGATGGTGACAAATTGGTTACCTTTGTGAACCGAAAGTTTAGATCTCCACCAACCAAAACTGTTGAACCCATAAAAACGCCTATGTGTGGAGAAGATGAAGAAACACCTAATAAAAACCCGATAACAAAAAACCCCATTATTGATACGAAATTAGACGAACCCGTTTTCAATAGTTCAATGAAGAAACTTTATAAACGGATTCAAGATGCTAGGATTAAGGGGAACTTTAAGTTATGTAACCGATTAGTATCCAATTTGTTGCCTAAAGAGAAGGCAATGTTAGTTGAATTTGTGAAAGTTACAGAGGAAATCAACAATTGGCTTGAAGAAAAAGTCAGAGATATACAAGTTGTTGATAGTCCAATTGAAAACGAAGTTAATCACAATTTCGATACCACAGCTAACTAAGTGTGGGAAGATTCGAATCTTTTAAGGGTAATATGTATTTCTGTTAGAGTTAGATATTCTGTTTTCGTGTAGTTCTCGAGAATGGAATCCGAATGGTCTTTCCCTAGCAGACCCTAAAGAACTAATCTTCTCCATCCATTCTGAATTTTTATTTCTTTTAGGTTTTACGAGATGAAGAATTTTTTTTATCTGAACCATGGTCTACTACTACACGCTATGATTACTAAACATAATAATAACATCTTCCCGAGTGAACTGGTATCATTCATAAGAGGAAAAATGGACGAAGTGAGGAAAGAACTCAGAAAAGATCAACATAAGACACATTTTGGTAAAGGAAAATCAAAATCCGCAACAAAAAGAAGAGCACGACACCTTGAAAGATGTCATAAATGCGGAAAATGGTCACACGAAGGTAAATGTTCGAACAATCAAACATATTCGAATACCGAATTTGTTACTCTATGCAGAGAAGGACTGTTCATATGTTTAGAAGAAAAGTTATTGAAGAATCGTGGTTACGCCTACGTAGCTATGGAAAACTAAATCACACGACTCTCCTATGAGTCGGCTAAAGCAGGTCTCTGAGAATTCTTTCTCACAGGTAAGTATGTACAGTTTTTATTTTTATTTTATTGCTTTTAACCTTTTGATAATAAACGCTGAATCATTTGCTATAAAGTATTAAATTGATATTCACTAAAATTAGGTATGCGAAATCGAAATTATTGATATCATACAAAAATTTATTACATCACTGCGAAATTTACCGTTTATTCTTAAGGTATAAATATCTTTAATGAATCAATCCAAAACATTTCAAAAATTCGTCAGGAGTAAAACTAGGTAATATAGCCGAAATTACTTTACCCAAAAGAGGGGCGTATATTTTTGATAATATTTGATTGATTAAAGTGGGATAAAAGACCAAAAAGATTTTTTTCATTTTAATTTTTACCTTGTTTTTAAAATTAATATATAAATATTAAATTATTATTGTAAATCTTTTTAAAATCAATATATTTAAGCTTTTAATTAATATTTTCAATATAAGTTTGTAAAATTAATGTATAAAAATATTAATGATATTTATATGAATTTTTAATTTTATGCATTTTAAATTTAAGTTTGGTGTGAATTTAAAAACAAAAATTTACTTTATTTCATTAAGTTAAAAATTTGATATTTAAAATTTGTCGTGAGTTGAAGACTAGGTCGTTGAACCAAAATTGCTTTACCCAAGGGAGGGACGAGAAATTTTGTCATCATTAATTTTTAATCTTATTGAATTAAAGTATGCCAAAAATATTAAAAAAATCCAACAATCTTAGCTTTTAAAACAACGCTTTAAAAAGACAAATTTTTAAAATTTTGTCGAGGGACGAACTAGGACAACGATCCGAAACGCCCTCATTCTAAAAGGAAACAAATTTTTAAAATTAATTATTTGTTTTATAAGTACCAGACCCCATGCGATCGCATGGGGTTTACATAGGAATTCCATGCGATTGCATGGAGCTAAAAACCTGGTCAGATTGTTAAGTTCCAGCGAGCTGCTTCTGCCTTCTCACAAATACACACACATACACGAAAATTCTCCCAAAACCTCTCAAAAATTCGCCATTTTTCACCAAAATTCACCAAATTTCTTGCAATAATCCGCTTTAATCATGAAATTGTTCAGAAGTTTTTCAAAGAAGGTAAAGATTTCACCCCTAAAACTCTTTAAATTTGAATTTTAGTGTTCTTGAGCTAATTTTTACCTAATTTGATTTTGTTAATTTCTAGTGTAATTAGAGTTAAATTGTTAGTATATTATGCATGTATAACCAAGATTGGTGCTATTTAACATGATTTGAAGCCAAAAAACTTCAAAATTTTTAGAAATCTAGGGTTTGTGTTTTTGAGCAATTTGAGGCTTTTTGATATAAACAGTAATGGCCGATTTTTGTCATGAATTATTGCTAAATTAAGTAGTGTAACATGTTTAGGTAGCTAAATGATCCAAACTTTGATCCTAAACATGATTTTTGAGAATTAAAGTAGATTTTTTAAGTCTAAAATTCATGAACTTTATTAATTTGATATAAATGCCATTTGAAACTTGTTTAATTGCTAGTAATGGTTATTTTAACATGTTATTTGAGTTGAATGCTTATGAACTTTGTAAATATTTTCATATATGCTTATTTGAAAAAGTGTAGAATTGATAAAAATATGAAAATGAGTATAAGTCTAATATGGATTAAACATGTTATTGTAATTGTTTTAATTTGTTATTTTGCTAACACTAATGCATATTTGGATGCACAAATTTTGTGTTTAATGTGTTTTACAGAGAAATACCGATACTGATGGTGCATCATCATCATCATCTAGGCAACCTGCTCCGGAACCACAGCCAGAGATGCAATATCACGAACTGGAGCAACAACAGGAACAACAACAACAACAACAACAACATGATGATCAACATGTACCATACTATGAGCCGGATCCACAATTTTTTATTACCTACGAAGTATTTCCCGCTCACCATATAGTAGAACACCCAACAATTCATGAAGAACAGTTGCATCCCAATTTAAGGATTGATAGAAGTTGGAGAGATTACCCGACATACCAAAGTAACAAATATAAACTGGTAATCGAAAAATGTGGAAGTACCGGTGTTTGCAAATTATTTTTGTGGGTTTGGTGGGTTTCATATTTGAAAATTTTAGCTCAAAACTTATGGTTTTGTGTCACCCACTTGCTAACCTTGTATTAGGAAAGCAACACGTCCAGTATACTTGCTCCGTATATTACCTTTCGGTAAACAACCATCCGGTTGTAAAGGAAAGCGTTGAACAAGCAACTGTTAAGGCAATGTCCAGTGACATACTTTTAATTATGGTCTATAACGTGTCGGACGCAATTACTATCCTTGGTAGGAGCAATAGTAAAGCTCACCCTTATGATTTTTCGGTCTGGCACAAGGTCCTGTCTTCGACCATGCTATGCAACCACCGTTCTTACGGTTGACACCCAATTTGGTTCAGGTGACCTAATGAATTCCAGGTGAATTCCTAGGATTTTACGTTCAATGGTAATGAACGCATTGAAAATAGGTTTTCAGAAAACAAATCGGTTTGTAATTTTGATCAAAATATTTTCTCGTTCAAGCTCGAGTTTAGATATCATTGAATTCCATGAGTTTGTAATTCTCAATCTTTAAGGTCAATCTCAAGGATTGAGTAATATCAGGCTTAAAAGCTGATTTTTGATCTTTAAGGAGATTATCCTTTCTGGGGATCTGATTCATTAGTCTTATCAAGCTAATTTACACGGTGCCCTCCCCATTTTACAAGACAGATCCTCTCATGGTTAGGATAAGTTTGACCACTTGGCGACCCTGTTTGATGCTGAGGTCCGTGGATTTCCTGCTGATTTTAGTGATGACTTTTCTAGATTTTTCGTCAACCTACAGCTGGTCTGGACGACAACTTCTTGACCTAAATCAAGAAGCGCGTGTCTTTTTTGGAAGACTTTACTTCCTTTTAATGATGGAATTGATTCATCGTGTAGATCCATCTCTTCTTTTCTTTCATCGGGTAAAATAGTTTAGTTTAGTCCAAATTAAAAGTATTTTCAGTTATTTGTTACAGATATATGTAACATATGTTTAAGATAACTTGGTAATTTTTCCCACACTTGGCTTTTATTTTCCTTTTTATTGTCCTCTATTCCATTTTAAATGAATTTTAACATTTTGGTTTGTTTCTCAATTTATGTCCTTTTCGAGGTAACAATAATTTCGGTGTTAAAACCTAGTTTTATCATTCATAAATATGTATAAACATGATTTTGAGTTCATTTAATTGAAAATTTTGAAAATTTTTACTAGAATTGGGTAGTCAGTATATAAGACTAGGGCTGTTCTTTATTATCAGAGAGCACTAGATTCTAATACAACTACTGCTTTACTAGTATTTTTAATGGTAACCAAGTGTTTAAAATAAAAATTTTAAAAATCCGAAAGAATTTAATCCCTTCCCACCCTTAAGATCTTGCAATGCCCTCATTCACAAGAAATCAGTATCAATTTAAATTATTGAGGGTGATTAGCGTAGAAATGATTAAATTTTATCAAAGTTTCCAAACATATTGGCGTTTGTTTTCTGAATGATAAATGGTGCACATCATTTGTTCATTCCGTCTCGTTGTTATTTCACATATATTTTTCATCTTGTCGTCAAAATTAGTTGCTTTTGCTGAACTTAATGCCAGTCTTTGAAAATGCGTTGTTTTACCCTGTTGTGTACATAAGATAAACTGCAAACATATATACATATTTTTGAAGTTTGGTATATTACCCCACATTCAAAAATTATTAAAATCTAATAATAAAAGTTAGAAAATTATAAAAACTATTACAATATTAACATAAGTATTAAATGTATTAACATTACAAATAATAAAATAAATAAAACTAAGTAGACTAGGGATGATACTGATACCAGTAGGGGTTCCATGCATAACCATAGGTGTTATAAAATGCTTCGGCTGGGTTATACGTAGGATACGGTGGTTGGATCTCTATAGACCAGGAAGGGAATATGGGCGATGGAGTAGGAATATAGTTTCTACCTATATGTTGGCAATAAGCTATGATTTGGTTTTGATGAACTTGCCAATCTTCAAATGCTCTATGTCTAGCATTTTCGTACTCTTGTGAAGCTATAAAACTTTGCATTTCTGCCATTTCATTTCCCCCTCCTACATTACCTTGCTGTTGGTTTCTCTCAACCTGTGGATGTCTACCATTATATCGTACTGCGACGTTATTTCGCCTCTTCAAAACTTTCGCACCATGGTATACATTTAAACCTATTGTATCGCGGGGTTCTGGTTCTTCGACTAATAATCCCCCCGACTTATATCCACACCGAGATATTCAGCAATCAAAGTAATAAATATACCACCTCCTATTATGCTATGCGGTCTCATCCCCCTAACCATAGCTGATAAATAATAACCCACACAATAAGGTATACTTACAGCGCTTTGTGGGTCTCGAATACACATATGGTAAAATAAATCCTGTTCATTTACCTTTTCCTTGTTCTTACCTCGTTGTGTAATCGAATTGGCTAAAAACCTATGAATTACTCTTAATTCAGCTCTATCTATATCCAAATAAGAGTAATTTCCCCTTTGAATCGGTGATGGCTAGTCATTTGACTCCATACACCATGCGTATCAAAATTTTCATCTATCTTTCTACCATTTAGTATCAACCCTCTATAATCGGCAGATGCTAACTCCTCAGGCGTATATATACGTAAAGCCTGAGCCATGTCTAGTAAAGACATGTGGCGCATCGAACTTCCTAACAAAAATCTAATAAAAGATCGATCGGTTAAACTAGCTACCCGATCATTTAATTCTATACTACACAACAATTCTTCACACCATACTTTATATACAGGTCTACGTATGTTGAATAACCGTACCCAATCGTTAAAAGTAGAATTACCATACCTCTGTGTAAGTAATTCCCTAATGGGCCCGGCCAATTCTACAGCTTCTAATGGTCCCCATTCTATGACCCTAGGTACTTCAACAACTTTAGAATGAAGAGTAGTATGCAAACCCCTTTGGTATTTTGGACAATCTATCCAAAGTCTGTCAAATCTCAGGTTCGGCTGCAAATCTTCCAAGTGCATATCAGAAAATGTCATGACTGGATGAGGTATATCTTGTTTGTAGTAGTTATCCACCTCCTGTTGTTCCGCATTCTCAGCAGGAGCATTGCGAGCTTGGGATGAAGATTCACCCCTTTCAGTCTGCAAAACACATCAAACACAATTTTTGTGCATCCAAATATGCATTAGTGTCAGCAAAATCATCAATCAAAATAATTACAATGACATGATCAATTTATATCAAACTTAAGCTCATTTTCATATTTTCATCAAATCTACACTTTTTCAAATAAGCATATACGAAAATGTTCGCCAAGTTCATAAGCATTCAACTCAAATAACATGTCAAAATAATCATTACTAGCAATTAAACAAGTTTCAAATGGCATTATCTCTCAAAAATCAAGTTCATGAATTTTAGACTTGAAAAAGTCCACTTTAATTCTCAAAATCATGTTTAGGCTCAAAGTTTGGATCATTTAACTACCTAAACATGTTACACTACTTAATTTAACAACAATTCATGACAAAAATCGGCCATAACCTGTTTATATCAAAAAGCCCCAAATTTGCTCAAGAACACAAACCCTAGATTACTCAAAATTTGAAGTTTAAGGCTTCTAATCATGTTAAATAGCATCAATCTAGGTTATACAAGCATAATACATAAACAATTTAAGCATAATTACACTAAAAAGCATCAAAATCAAATTGGGTATAAAATTGCTCAAGAATACTAATTTTCGGATTAAATGGTGTTTAGGTGTAGAAATTTACCATTTTTCTTGAGTAATTCCTTGATAGCATCCTTCTTAACATGATTTTAGTAAAAGATTTGATGATTAACGGTGAAAAATTGTGAATTTGGGAGGTCTTTTTCGTGTATTTTCGGGTTATTTTCACAGTTTTTGTGGTGTGGGGATGTTCAACTAATCAGTTTTTGGGTTTTATTTTTTTTCCTGTATTTTGGTCCCTCCGCGAGTCGCGGTGTTTGACCCTTCAAACTCCGCGAGTCGCGGAGTTTGTATATTTTTATTTTTTTTTTATTTTTTTTATATATATCTTATACTAATTAAAACAATTAAGTAATTAATTTTAAAATTTTGTTTCCCTTGTTATTTAGGACGAGGTCGTTTCGGATCGAAGTCCTAGTCCGTCCTTCGACAAAATTTTAAAATTTGTCTTTTTGTAGCGATTGTTTTAAAAGCTAAGATTTTTGGGTTTTTTTTTTTAATGTTTTTGGCATACTTTAATTCAATAAGATTAAAAATAATGATAATAAAAGTTCTCGTCCCTCCCTCGGGTAAAGCAATTTCGGTTCAACGACCTAGTCTTCAACTTACGGCGAATTTTAAAAATCATATTTTTAACTTAGCGAAATAAAGTAAATTTTTGTTTTTAAATTCAAACCAAACTTAAAATAAAAATACATAAAATTCAAAATTAATATTAAAAATTCACACCAAACTTAAAATTTGAAATGCATAAAATTAAAAATTCTTATTAAAAATTCACACCAAACTTAATTTAAAAATTCATATTATAAAATCACACCAAACTTATATTATATTTTTCAAATATTTACAATTTTAAATATATTTTTTTTACAAAGTTTACAATATTAATTTAAGATTTATATATTAATTTTAAAAACATGGTAAAAATAAAATTAAAAATATTTTTGGCTTTTTATCCCACTTTAATCAATCAAATATTATCAAAAATATACGCCCCTCTTTTCGGTAAAGTAATTTCGGTTCCATGACCTAATTTAACTCATGACGAATTTTTGAAATATTTTGGGTTGATTGATTAAAGATATTTATACCTTAAGAATAAACGTTAAATTTCGCAGTGATGTAATAAATTTTTGAATGATATCAATAATTTCGGTCGCCAAACCTAATTTTATTCAATACCAATTTAATACTTTATAGCGAACAAATTAGCGTTTATTATCAAAAGGTTAAAAATAAAAATAAAAATAAAAACTGTACAGACTTACCTGTGAGATAGTATTCTTAGTTATATGATCTATCCCATTCATAAGATAGTCGGTTTAATTGGTTTTTCATGGCTACATAGGCGTAATCTCGAGCATTCAGTGTTTTTTCTTCTAAACATATGAACGGTCCGTCTCTGCATAAAGTAACAAATTCGGTATTTGAATAGGTTTGATTATTTGAACATTTACCTCCATGTGACCATTTTCCGCATTTGTGACATCTTTCTAGGTGTCGTGCTCTTCTTTTTGCTGCGGATTTTGATTTTCCTTTACCAAATTGTAACTTATTATCTTCGCATCTGGATTCTTTTCTTACTCCGTCCAATCTTTCTCTGATTACTGATACTATTTCACTCGGAAGTGTGTCATTATTACGTTTAGTGATCAAAGCGTGTAGCATTAGACCATGGTTTTGTTCACAGGCAGTCTTCATTTCGTAAAAACCTAAAAAAATAAAAATTCAGAATGGGGGGAGAAGACTAGTTCTTTAGGTTCTGCTAGGGAAAGATCATTCGGGTTCCATTTACGAGAACTACACGAAAACAGACAATCTAACTCTAACAGAAATACATATTATCCTTTAAAGACTTGATTCTCCCCACACTTAGTTAGCTGTGGTATTGAAATTGTGATTAACTTCATTGTCGAATTCCATCGGACTATCTATGTAGTGTTTAACTCTGTGACCATTAACTTTAAATTCAATCCCATTTGAATTTATTAATTCTATCATTCCGTATGGGAAAACTCTTTTGACTATGAATGGTCCAGACCATCTTGATTTCAATTTTCCAGGAAATAGCTTGAATCGTGAATTGAAAAGAAGAACTCTGTCTCCTTCTTTAAATTCTTTTAAACTTCTGATTCTTTTATCATGCCATTTCTTCGTTCTTTCCTTATAGATTAACGAATTTTCGTATGCTTCATGTCTTAATTCTTCTAATTCGTTTAGTTGACTTAATTGTAGACGTCCAGCTTCATGCATATCAAGATTACATGTCTTCAAAGCTCAAAATGCTTTGTGTTCAATTTCTACTGGAAGATGACATGCTTTTCCATAAACAAGTCTAAAAGGTGTGGTTCCAATTGGAGTTTTGTAGGCTGTTCTAAAAGCCCAGAGTGCATCCTCCAATTTATTGGACCATTCCTTCGAATTTGATCCTACGGTTTTCTCTAGAATACGTTTTAAAGCTCGGTTGGTATTTTCAACTTGTCCACTTGTTTGTGGATGATATGCGGTGGAGATTTTATGAGTTACTCCATATCTTTTAAGAACTTTCTCAAGTTGATTATTACAGAAATGAGTACCCCGATCACTTATTAAAGCTTTCGGTGTTCCAAACCTTGCAAAAAGACGTTTTAAAAAGTTGACTACAACTCGTGCATCATTAGTTGGGAGAGCTTGTGCTTCCGCCCATTTAGATACATAATCAATGGCAACGAGAATGTAGAGATTATTATGAGATTTTTGAAATGGACCCATAAAGTCAATACCCCAAATGTCAAATACTTCACATACTTGGATGACATTTTGTGACATTTCATCACGTTGACTTATTTTTCCGGCCCTTTGACAAGCATCACAGGATTTGCAAAGAAGGTGTGCGTCTTTGTAAATTGTAGGCCAATAGAATCCAGCTTCATAAACTTTTCTTGCTGTTAGTTGAGGCACATAATGCCCTCCTGTTGGTCCTGTGTGACAATGGTTGAAAATTTTACTAGCTTCATCTCCGAATACACATCGGCGTATTATTCCATCGGGACAACTTTTAAACAGATGTGGATCTTCCCAGAAATAGTGTTTTATATCACTGAAGAATTTCTTTCGTTTTTGGTACGATAATCCTTTTTCAAGGAATCCACATACTAAATAGTTTGCATAGTCAGCAAACCATGGAATTTCATTATAATCTATCTTCAATAGATATTCATCAGGAAAGTTGTCTTGTATGGCCGATTCATTTAGAACTTCTAACTCAGGATTTTCAAGACGAGAAAGATGATCAGCGGCGAGATTTTCTGCTCCTCTTTTATCTCGGATTTCAATATCGAATTCTTGTAAGAGTAAGATCCAACGGATTAATCTTGGTTTGGCATCTTGTTTTGAAAATAGGTATCTAAGAGCAGAATGGTCAGTATAGACCACCGTTTTAGCTAGAACGAGATATGAATAAAATTTGTCAAAAGCAAAGACAATAGTAAGGAGTTCTTTTTCAGTAGTTGTATAGTTCGTTTGTGCTCCTTGTAACGTCTTACTAGCATAATATATAGGTTGAAATCGTTTTTCAATCCTTTGTCCTAAAACGGCTCCCATTGCAAAATCACTTGCATCGCACATTAGTTCAAATGGTAGATTCCAATTTGGTGTTATCATGATCGGCGCATTAGTGAGTTTCTATTTAAGAATATTAAAAGATTTGATACATTCATCTGAAAAGATGAATGGAGCATCCTTTTCTAGGAGTTTATTCATAGGAGTGGCAATTTTAGAAAAATCTTTTATGAAACGTCGGTAAAAACCGGCATGTCCTAGAAAACTCCTAACTCCTCTAACATTGGTGGGATGTGGAAGTTTAGCAATTACATCTACTTTAGCTCTATCCAATTCAATTCCTTCTTTTGAAATTTTATGTCCAAGAATGATGCCTTCTTTAACCATGAAATGGCATTTCTCCCAATTAAGTACTAGATTTGATTATTCGCATCTAATCAGCATTCGTTCAAGATTAACTAGACATGATTCAAATGTATCACCGAAGACTGAAAAGTCATCCATGAAAACTTCCATGCATTCTTCTATCATGTCATGAAAAATCGCCATCATACACCTTTGAAAGGTTGCAGGGGCGTTGCAAAGTTCAAATGGCATGCGTTTGTAAGCAAAAGTACCATAAGGGCACGTGAACGTGGTTTTCTCTTGATCTTCAGGTGCTATTGGAATTTGAAAATATCCGGAAAATCCATCTAGAAAACAATAGTAACTATTTCTGGCTAATCTTTCCAACATTTGATCAATGAAAGGTAAGGGAAAGTGATCTTTTCTGGTGGCTTCATTTAATTTTCTATAATCAATACACACACGCCATCCTATTACAGCCCTAGTAGGAATAAGCTCATTTTTTTCATTTGTAATGACAGTCATGCCACCCTTCTTAGGCACGCATTGAACTGGGCTTACCCATGGACTATCAGAAATTGGATATATTAAACCTGCATCTAGCAGTTTAATAATCTCTTTCTTAATTACATCTTGCATATTAGGATTTAGTCTTCGTTGGCGTTGCACATACGTTTTATGACCTTCTTCCATAAGGATTTTATGTGTGCAATACGAAGGACTTATTCCTTTAATATCATGAATCTTCCATGCAATGGCTGGTTTATGAGCTTTCAACACAGAAATGAGTTGTGATTTCTCATTTTCAGTAAGAGAAGACGATATTATTACAGGTAATTCAGATTCACCATGTAAATAAGCGTATTCTAAATGGTTTGGAAGTGGCTTTAACTCTAATTTCGGAGGTTCTTCTATCGATGATTTGTATCGATATCTGTCTTCTTCTTTTAGCATTTGAATTTCTTCTGTTGTTGGTTCATATCCATTAGCTATAAGTGTAGCTAACATTTCAGCTTCATCAATTGGTTCATTACCTTCTCCTAAAGAACATTCTCCTGCTCCTTGTAATTTTGGAAATTCTTCTAACAATTCTGCATGTGAATCTATAGTTTGAATATAATAACATGTATCATCTGCAGATTGCGGTTGTTGCATTGCTCTATCAAATGAAAAGGTAACACTCTCATCCTCTATACTTAGGGTCAATTTCTTACCGAACACGTCTATCATTGCTTTAGCCGTGTTTAAGAATGGTCTTCCTAATATGAGAGGAACTTGAGAATCTTCTTCCATGTCCAGAACAACAAAATCTACTGGAAATACTAAAGTACCAACTTTAACTAGCATGTTCTCCATTATCCCTCTAGGATATTTTATTGATCGATCGGCTAGTTGTATACTTATTCTGGTTGGTTTCAATTCTTCAAGGTCTCGTTTAGCGTATAGTGAATACGGCATTAGATTTATACTAGCACCTAAGTCTGCTAATGCTTCTATTGAACTAAGACTACCCAGAAAACATGGAATTGTGAAACTTCCTGGATCAGATAGTTTTTCTGGTATCTTATTCAACAGCACTGCTGAACAATTAGCGTTCATAGTAACAGCCGAGAGTTCTTCCATTTTCTTTCTATTCGTGATCAGATCTTTCAAGAATTTAGCATATCTAGGCATTCCTGAAATCACATCAATGAAAGAAAGATTTACATTTATCTGTTTAAACATATCTAAGAATTTGGATTGCTCGGCTTCAAGTTTCTCTTTCTTCATTTTACTCGGGTAAGGAAGTGGTGGTTGGTATGGTTTAACATAAGGTTTAGCCTTAACTGTGTTATCTTCATTAACCTTTTCAACTACCGATTCTTTTTCCTTATCTTGATCAGGTTGTGGCTCTTGTGGAGTAGGAATAGATTCATCAGAAGTTACAGGTATTTCAGGTGGTTTAAGTGTTGTACCACTTCTTGTGGTAATGGCTTTAGCTGTTTCATTCCGGGGGTTAGCATTTGTATCACTAGGTAAACTTCCCGGTTTTCTTTCACCTATTAGTTTTGCTAGGTTACTTACTTCTTGTTCCAGATTTTGAATAGAAGCTTGTTGATTTCTAAATGCTTGAGTATTTTGTTCATTGGTTTGTTTTTGAGATGTGAAAACTGCGTTTGAGTTTCAACTAGCTTCGTCATCATATCTTCTAAATTCGGCTTTTTATCAACGGGTTGTGGTGGTTTGTTTTGAAAATTAGGTCTTTGCTGATTGTAAGTATTGTTGGATACTTGTTAATTTCTAGGACCTTGTTGGTTGTTGTATGGAATATTTTGGTTATAGTTCTGGTTTTGATTGTAAATCGGTCTTGGCGGTTGATAATTATTCTGATAATTATTTCCAGGCCTTTGGTTTATGTATGAAATATTCTCTCTTTGTTCCATTGTTAGTTCAATACTGAGACAATCTTTTGTCAAATGTGGTCCTCCACACTGCTCACAACTAATTCGTATTGAGTGAATATCTTTAGTCATCTTTTCCATTCGTCTCTCCACAACATCTATCTTTGAGGAAAATGGAATCTAAGTCATGGCTAGAATCGGCTCTAGCTGCTTTAGATGATCTAACGATATCTTTTTCTTGGTGCCACTCATGTGAGTGGGAAGCAGTGTTATCAATAATTTTATAAGCATCAGTTTCGGTTTTCTTCATAATAGAACCACCAGCTGCTATATCTATGTCTTTCCTTGTAGTGATGTCGCATCCTTGGTAGAATATTTGTACTATTTGACAGGTATCTAAACCATGTTGCGGACATCCTCTTAATAACTTTCCAAATCTTGTCCACGCCTCATATAGAGTTTCATTCGGTTTCTGTGTAAACGTAACAATTTCTCCTTGAAGTCTTACGGCTTTAGATGCCGGAAAGAATTGTTTAAGAAAATTTTCAACTAAAACGTCCCATGTATCAATCTCCCCTTCAGGTAACGATTCCAACCAATCTTTGGATTCTCCCTTTAAAGTCCAGGGAAATAACATGAGATATATCTGTTCATCCTCAACTTCTCTTATTTTAAATAGTGTGCAGATCCTATTAAAGGTATGAAGATGTTCATTTAGATCTTCCTTTGGTGCACCACTAAATTGGCATTGATTAGTCACCATGTGTAGAATTTGTCCTTTGATTTCATAATCTGGCGCATTAATGTCTGGATGAGTAATTGCGTGACCTTGGCCAGTGCGTTTAGCTCTCATTCGATCTTCCATACTTAAAGGTTCTAGATTCTCCATAATTGAATTTGTTGAATAGGAATCACTAGAGGATTCTGATTTAATGGTTCGTTCCTCAACAATCTCTGTTTGAATGATTGGTGGTTCCGGAGGAAAATTTAATGGTTCAGGATCTATGAATCGTCCCTGAATATTCTCCGGATTCTCAATTGTGAGATCGGGTTCAAAAAATGGATTATCGAAAATTTGAACTGGAGTACTTGGTCGACTGGATGACGATTCTAAAGAAAAATCAACGGCGGTAATATTTGCTAAATGTCTTGATCTAGTTACAGGTGGTGAACGTACAAAAGGTGGTGAACGTCTTGCTTGGTGCATTCACTGAATATCCTATTAGTTTTTAAAAAGGAAAGAAAAATTATATAAGTTATCCAATTAATAGACTTTTCTGATTTTGCCCACGTTTCAAATAGCCAAAAGATGCAGCAGAGGGGCAGGATTCGTTTGGTCTCAATATAATTGAGGACTGTTTGGCTCCAATAACCCGGTCCACGTACAAATCCAACTATTACTACGAACCAGAAAATTTTGATGTCTATCAATTTAACCACTTAAAATAAATTTTCGTAATTTTAAGAAATTTAGATAAGAAGTATAAAAAATTCTAAGTCCTAAAAACTAGAATGACGAGAAATAAGAAAGAAAAAGAGCGCGTCGAAAAAGAAAAAGAAAAGGGTTGAAAAATAAAAGGCGTAGGAAAATAAGAAATAAAAAGAAATGACTTATAGAACTTAAAAACACTCGACTAACCCAACCTTATTACTATCACTAACTTAAAATTATAATCGCAAATTGAGATTACTAATTGGAATGATAATTGATACATATGTAAAAGGTGTCTAAAAATATTAAAGCTTACAAGAAAAACTATATCCCAAATGGCAATAACTTAAAAAGAAACTAAAACTTAAAAAGGCGTCGCAAAATTCTAAAGTACCTAAATCTTAGTCTAAAGAAAAGGCACTTAAGGGATTTTACGGCAAAGCCTAAAAATCTAGAAGTAAAAAAAAATAACTATGGCAAAAACTATATCTTAAAACTAAATACGAGCGAAAAATACAAATATTACGCTAAAACGATTAAAAAGGGACAAAATATAAAAATATACAAAAAGTTGTAAAAAGTATAAAAATTTTATTTTTATATTATTTATTTTAAAAAACTATTACTTTTATATATATAAATAAAACTAATTAAAAATAATTATTACAAATTAATTAAATCTTAAACTAAATAATAAATTAATTAACCCTAAATACTAATTAATTAATAATAATAATTAAAACTCCGTAATAAATGCCAAATTAGGGTTGCTGTGTGCCCGTGTCAGACGGCTCCGCGAGTCGCGGTATTTTCTTCTTCAAACTCCGCGAGTCGCGGGATATGAAAATTCAGATGACAGGCTGGTTTCGACAGGTTTCGTTTTACTTTTTTTTTTATATCTTCTGTTTAAATATTTAAATAAAATATTTATAAAAATTAAATAAAAACTTATGTTTTAAAAACTAAAATAAAAATAGAAATACTTTATAATAAAAATCTTAAAACTAGATTTATATATTTATTTATTTTTTCAGTTTTTAATTTTATGTTCTAAATAAACACAAAATATTTAAATAAAACTTATATTTTTATAAAATAAAAATAAAGAAACTTTATAAAACTTAAATATTTAATAAACTCTTAAAATTATTTATATTTTTGTTTTTCTTTTCTATGTTTTCGAATATTTAAAACGTATTTTTACAAAAATGTATTTTTATAAAAGTAAACTAAAAATAAAAACTTTTTTTTTTATAATTATTAGCGTTGCGCTTCCGGCTTTTAAGCTAGATTGTCCCCGGCAGCGGCGCCAAAAATACTTGATGTTATGCGAGGTGTATATAAAATAGCTTTAAATTTTACTAGGAAATACTATTAAATACGATACAATTTTACACAAGATATTTATTTATTTATAGAATGGATATATACTTAAACCTTGCTACAACACTTATAGGCAGTGTACCTAATCGTACAGTAGTGTAGTTTTTAGTAAGTCCGGTTCGTTCCACAGGGAAAATCTTTAAACAAATCTTAACGCTATATTAGTTTACTTTTATAAAAATACAAATATATATATAAGTAATATTATTATTATAAAGGGGGATTTTTACCGTTTAATGACCGGTTTATCGATTTTAAAACTTTAGTCGCAGTTAAAACCAAATGTAAAATAATAAATAAATACAAGACTTAATTTAAAGCGTAAAGTAAATAACGATAATGAAATTGCGAATAATAAAAGTGCGATAAAATAAACTTGCGATAATTAAAAAGTACGATAATTAAAAGTGCAATTAAATACAATAACAATAAAATAAAATGCGATAATTAGAAGTTCAATTAAATATAAAATAAGGGAAATTAAATATGAAATAAAAGAATTATGCTAATTTAAACTTCCGTAATCATGATGTTTGACGTGTTGATTTTAGTTTTATGCCCATGGGTTAATTGTCCTTTGTCCTGGATTATTTAATATGTCCGTCTGGTTTTTGTCCATAACAGTCCATCAGTCATAAATATAAAGTGCGAGTATCCTCGTCAAATTATCCTTATACCCGAAGTCAAATATTCCAACTAATTGGGGACTTAAACTGTAACAAGGTTTTATTACTTTGTTTAATAATTACACCAGGATGTCGACTGAGTGTAATCCAAGGTTTTAATACCTTGTTAACAATTATGCCAAGTGTCCTTGTACATAATTTCACCCCTGTTTTAATAATTCTAGTGGCTATTAATCCATTCCCGTGTCCGGTTAAATGAACGATTATTCGTACATATAAATACCCCGCCCATCGTGTCCGATCGAGTGTATATGGTAACTTATAGGGACGCCCAATTGTAAATCTTTATATTAACATTAACAAACTATCATTTAGTTAAACAAATATAAAGCCCATTAATAGCCCATAGTCTAATTTCCACAAGTGTCGTTCTTTTGTCCAAACCCCAATTATGGTACAAAGCCCAATTACCCAATTTTAGTAATTAGCCCAACATCACGATTACTTCGGATTAAATAAGCATAATAATAACTTAGCAACGAGACATTAATGTAAAAAGGTTGAACATAACTTACAATGATTAAAAATAGCGTAGCGTTACACGGACAGAATTTCGACTTACACCCTTACAACATTCGCTAACATACCCTTATTATTAGGATTAAAATTAAAATTAAAATTAAAATATAAATTATAAATATAAATATAACGTATAGATATAGAGAGATTGATATATTGGATATGAAAATGATCAGAATTCGTTTGCTTTTATAGGAATTTTCATCCAGGTAATCTCCGCGACTCGCGGCATTTTTTGCCTTCAAACTCCGCGAGTCGCGGAGTTTGAAATTCCAGCTCACCAGCTTTGGCTTCTTTCTTGCCGATGATTTTAAATATTAATATAATATATATATAATTTTTAAGAATTATTTATATATTATATTATATTCATGTGCATAGTTGACTTGTAATTTTTAGTCCGTTGCGTCGAGCGTTGAGAGTTGACTCTGGTCCCGGTTCCGGATCTTCGAACGTCCTTGCGTACAATTTAATATCTTGTACTTTGCATTTTGAATCTTGTACTCTTGTAATTTCGAGACGTTTCTTATCAATAATTGGAACCTCTTTGATTATATTTTGCACTTTGAGCTTTTTGGTCGTTTGCGTCTTCAATTCGTCAAATATGTCTTTTGTCTTCACCTTTTATTATTTAAACGAATATCACTTTTAAATAGAACAATTGCAACTAAAAGCTTGTCTTTCTTGAGGAATAATGCTATGAAATATATGTTCGTTTTTAGCATTATCAAGATTCACATGCAGAATTGTTAGAAGAATTTCCAGAATTACAAGGAACAGGAGAATGTTCTTTAGGAGAAGGAACTGAACCAATTGATGAAGCTGAAATGTTAGCTACACTCATGGCTAATGGATATGAACCAACAACAGAAGAAATTCAAATGCTAAAAGAAGAAGACAGATATCGATATAAATTATCGGTAGAAGAACCACCGACATTAGAGTTAAAGCCACTTCCAAACCATTTGGAATACGCTTATTTACATGGTGAATCAGAATTACCTGTAATAATATCGTCTTCTCTTACAGAAAATGAAAAATCTCAACTCATTTATGTGCTAAAAGCTCATAAACCAGCTATTGCATGGAAGATTCATGATATTAAAGGAATAAGTCCTTCGTATTGCACACATAAAATCCTTATGGAAGAAGGTCATAAAACGTATGTGCAACGCCAACGAAGACTAAATCCAAACATGCAAGATGTTGTTAAGAAAGAAATTATTAAACTGCTTGATGTAGGTTTAATTTATCCAATCTCTGATAGTCCATGGGTAAGCCCAGTTTAATGCGTACCTAAGAAGGGTGGCATGACTGTCATCACAAATGAAAAAAATGAGCTTATTCCTACTAGGACTGTAACAGGATGGCGTGTCTGTATTGATTATAGAAAATTAAATGACGCCACCAGAAAAGATCACTTTCCATTACCTTTCATTGATCAAATGTTGGAAAGATTAGCCGAAAACAGTTACTATTGTTTTCTTGACAGTTTTTCCGGATATTTTCAAATTCCAATAGCACCCGAGGACCAAGAGAAAACCACGTTCACGTGCCCTTATGGTACTTTTGCTTACAAACGCATGCCATTTGGACTTTGCAACGCCCCTACAACCTTTCAAAGGTGCATGATGGCAATTTTTCACGACATGATAGAAGAATGCATGGAAGTTTTCATGGATGACTTTTCAGTCTTCGGTGATACTTTTGAAACATGTCTAGTTAATCTTGAACGAATGCTTATTAGATGCGAGCAATCAAATCTAGTTCTTAATTAGGAGAAATGCCATTTCATGGTTAGAGAAGGCATCGTTCTTGGTCATAAAATTTCAAAGGAAGGAATTGAAGTAGATAGAGCTAAAGTAGATGTAATTGCTAAACTTCCACATTCCACCAATGTTAGAGGAGTTAGGAGTTTTCTAGGGCATGCCGGTTTTTACCGACGTTTCTTAAGAGATTTTTCTAAAATTTCCACTCCTATGAATAAACTCCTAGAAAAGGATGCTCCATTCATCTTTTCGGATGAATGCATCAAATCTTTTATTAATCTTAAAGAAAAACTCACTAATGCGCCGATCATGATAACTTCAAATTGGAATTTACCATTTGAACTTATGTGCGATGCAAGTGATTTTGCAATGGGATCCGTTTTAGGACAAAGGATTGAAAAACGATTTCAATCTATTTATTATGCTAGTAAGACGTTACAAGGAGCACAAACGAATTACACAACTATTGAAAAAGAACTCCTTGCTAGTGTCTTTGCTTTTGACAAATTTCGTTCATATCTCGTTCTAGCAAAAACGGTGGTCTATACCGACCATTCTGCTCTTAGATACCTATTTTCAAAACAAGATGCCAAACCACGATTAATCTGTTGGATCTTACTCTTACAAGAGTTTGATATTGAAATCCGAGACAAAAAGGGAGCAGAAAATCTCGCCGCTGATCATCTTTCTCGTCTTGAAAATCCCGAATTAGAAGTTCTAAATGAATCGGCTATACAAGATAACTTTCCTGATGAATATCTATTGAAGATAAATTATAATGAAATTCCATGGTTTGCAGACTATGCAAACTATTTAGTATGTGGATTCCTTGAAAAAGGGTTGTCGTACCAAAAACGAAAGAAATTCTTTAGTGATATAAAACACTATTTCTGGGAAGATCCACATTTGTTTAAAAGTTGTCCCGATGGAATAATACGCCGATGTGTATTCGGGGATGAAGCTAGTCAAATCTTAAACCACTGTCACACATGACCAACAGGAGGGCATTATGGGCCTCAACTAACAGCAAGAAAAGTTTACGACGCTGGATTCTATTGGCCTACAATTTTCAAAGACGCACACCTTCTTTGTAAATCCTGTAATGCTTGTCAAAGGGCCGAAAAAATAAGTCAACGTGATGAAATGCTACAAAATGTCATTCAAGTATGTGAAGTATTTGACGTTTGGGGTATTGACTTTATGGGTCCATTTCCAAAATCTCATAATAATCTCTACATTTTCTCGTTGCTATTGATTATGTATCTAAATGGGCGGAAGTACAAGCTCTCCCAACTAACGATGCACGAGTTGTAGTCAACTTCTTAAAACGTCTTTTTACTAGGTTCGGAACATCAAAAGCTTTAATAAGTGATCGGGGTACTCGTTTTTGTAATAATCAACTTGAGAAATTTCTCAAAAGATATGGAGTAACTCATAAAATCTCAACCGCTTATCATCCACAAACAAGTGGACAAGTTGAAAATACCAACCGAGCATTAAAACGTATTCTAGAGAAAACCGTAGGATCAAATCCGAAGGAATGGTCCATGAAATTGGAGGATGCACTCTGGGCTTTTAGAACAGCCTACAAAACTCCAATTGGCACCACACCTTTTAAACTCGTTTACAGAAAAGCATGTCACCTTCCAGTAGAAATTGAGCACAAAGCATTTTGGGCTTTGAAGACATGTAATCTTGATTTACATGAAGCCGGACGTCTACGGTTAAGTCAACTAAACGAATTAGAAAAATTAAGACATGAAGCATACGAAAATTCTTTAATCTATAAAGAAAGAACGAAGAAATGGCATGATAAAAGAATCAGAAGTTCAAAAGAATTTAAAGAAGGAGACAGAGTTCTTCTTTTCAATTCACGATTCAAGTTATTTCCTGGAAAATTGAAATCAAGATGGTCTGGACCATTCATAGTCAAAAGAGTTTTCCCATATGGAACAATAGAGTTAATAAATTCAAATGGGAATGAATTTAAAGTTAATGGTCACAGAGTTAAACATTACATACATGGTCCGATGGAAGTTGACAATGAAGTCAATCATAATTTCACCACCTAAGAAAACTCTTAGAATGAAAACATAAATATGTTATCAACAACATATGAAAAACCAAAATTGGAAGACGGGGAAGCTTTAAATTGGAGTGATAAAGAAGAATTCCTATACAAACCTCTCATTCCAAGAAACGAAGAAAAATGTGAACAAGAAGTTCAAGTAGAAGTGAAAGAACCAAGAAAAGATCACTTGGAAAAGGTTAACAAACCAACTCTACTTACTAAAGTAGGAGACCCAGGTGAATTTATCAATTTTTGCTTGCTTAACGATGGTGCTATGTATAATGGACTCGCAGATTGAAGAGCAAGTGCAAATGTTATGCCTCTTTCCTTATACAAAAGATTAGGTGTGGGTAAATTAAGACCAACCAGAATAGGTATTCAATTATTTGATCAAACCATTAAACACCCGGTTGGAATAGCAAACAATTTACTTGTTAATGTGGGAAGTTTGACCTTTGTTGCAAACTTCATAGTTATTAATATGGAGGAAGACCTTGATATTCCTCTAATTTTAGGTCGCCCATTTTTAGCAACCACCGAGGCGTTCATTGATGTAAGAGAAGGTAGAATGACACTAAGGGATGGTGACAAATTGGTTACCTTTGTGAACCGAAAGTTTAGATCTCCACCAACCAAAACTGTTGAACCCATAAAAACGCCTATGTGTGGAGAAGATGAAGAAACACCTAATAAAAACCCGATAACAAAGAACCCCGTTATTGATACGAAATTAGACGAACCCATTTTCAATAGTTCAATGAAGAAACTTTATAAACGGATTCAAGATGCTAGGATTAAGGGGAACTTTAAGTTATGTAATCGATTAGTATCCAATTTGTTGCCTAAAGAGACGGCAATGTTAGTTGAATTTGTGAAAGTTACAGAGGAAATCAACAATTGGCTTGAAGCAAAAGTCAGAGATATACAAGTTGTTGATAGTCCAATTGAAAACGAAGTTAATCACAATTTCGATACCACAGCTAACTAAGTGTGGGAAAATTCGAATCTTTTAAGGGTAATATGTATTTCTGTTAGAGTTAGATATTCTGTTTTCGTGTAGTTCTCGAGAATGGAATCCGAATGGTCTTTCCCTAGCAGACCCTAAAGAACTAATCTTCTCCATCCATTCTGAATTTTTATTTCTTTTAGGTTTTACGAGATGAAGAATTTTTTTTATCTGAACCATGGTCTACTACTACACGCTATGATTACTAAACGTAATAATAACATCTTCTCGAGTGAACTGGTATTATTCATAAGAGGAAAAATGGACGAAGTGAGGAAAGAACTCAGAAAAGATCAACATAAGACACATTTTGGTAAAGGAAAATCAAAATCCGCAACAAAAAGAAGAGCACGACACCTTGAAAGATGTCATAAATGCGGAAAATGGTCACACGAAGGTAAATGTTCAAACAATCAAACATATTCGAATACCGAATTTGTTACTCTATGCAGAGAAGGACCGTTCATATGTTTAGAAGAAAAGTTATTGAAAAATCGAGGTTACGCCTACGTAGCTATGGAAAACCAAATCACACGACTCTCCTATGAGTCGGCTAAAGCAGGTCTCTGAGAATTCTTTCTCACAGGTAAGTATGTACAGTTTTTATTTTTATTTTATTGCTTTTAACCTTTTGATAATAAACGCTGAATCATTTGCTATAAAGTATTAAATTGATATTCACTAAAATTAGGTATGCAAAACCGAACTTATTGATATCATACAAAAATTTATTACATCACAGCGAAATTTACCGTTTATTCTTAAGGTATAAATATCTTTAATGAATCAATCCAAAACATTTCAAAAATTCGTCAAGAGTAAAACTAGGTAATATAGCCGAAATTACTTTACCCAAAAGAGGGGCGTATATTTTTGATAATATTTGATTGATTAAAGTGGGATAAAAGACCAAAAAGATTTTTTTCATTTTAATTTTTACCTTGTTTTTAAAATTAATATATAAATATTAAATTATTATTGTAAATCTTTTTAAAATCAATATATTTAAGCTTTTAATTAATATTTTCAATATAAGTTTGTAAAATTAATGTATAAAAATATTAATGATATTTATATGAATTTTTAATTTTATGCATTTTAAATTTAAGTTTGGTGTGAATTTAAAAACAAAAATTTACTTTATTTCATTAAGTTAAAAATTTGATATTTAAAATTTGTCGTGAGTTGAAGACTAGGTCGTTGAACCGAAATTGCTTTACCCAAGGGAGGGATGAGAAATTTTGTCATCATTAATTTTTAATCTTATTGAATTAAAGTATGCCAAAAACATTAAAAAAATCCAACAATCTTAGCTTTTAAAACAACGCTTTAAAAAGACAAATTTTTAAAATTTTGTCGAGGGACGAACTAGGACAACGATCCGAAACGCCCTCATTCTAAAAGGAAACAAATTTTTAAAATTAATTATTTGTTTTATAAGTACCAGACCCCATGCGATCGCATGGGGTTTACATAGGAATTCCATGCGATTGCATGGAGCTAAAAACCTGGTCAGATTGTTAAGTTCCAGCGAGCTGCTTCTGCCTTCTCACAAATACACACACATACACGAAAATTCTCCCAAAGCCTCTCAAAAATTCGCCATTTTTCACCAAAATTCACCAAATTTCTTGCAATAATCCGCTTTAATCATGAAATTGTTCAGAAGTTTTTCAAAGAAGGTAAAGATTTCACCCCTAAAACTCTTTAAATTTGAATTTTAGTGTTCTTGAGCTAATTTTTACCTAATTTGATTTTGTTAATTTCTAGTGTAATTAGAGTTAAATTGTTAGTATATTATGCATGTATAACCAAGATTGGTGCTATTTAACATGATTTGAAGCCAAAAAACTTCAAAAATTTTAGAAATCTAGGGTTTGTGTTTTTGAGCAATTTGAGGCCTTTTGATATAAACAGGTTATGGCCGATTTTTGTCATGAATTATTGCTAAATTAAGTAGTGTAACATGTTTAGGTAGCTAAATGATCCAAACTTTGATCCTAAACATGATTTTTGAGAATTAAAGTAGATTTTTTAAGTCTAAAATTCATGAACTTTATTAATTTGATATAAATGCCATTTGAAACTTGTTTAATTGCTAGTAATGGTTATTTTAACATGTTATTTGAGTTGAATGCTTATGAACTTTGTAAATATTTTCATATATGCTTATTTGAAAAAGTGTAGAATTGATAAAAATATGAAAATGAGTATAAGTCTAATATGGATTAAACATGTTATTGTAATTGTTTTAATTTGTTATTTTGCTAACACTAATGCATATTTGGATGCACAAATTTTGTGTTTAATGTGTTTTACAGAGAAATACCGATACTGATGGTGCATCATCATCATCTAGGCAACCTGCTCTGGAACCACAGCCAGAGATGCAATATCACGAACTGGAGCAACAACAGGAACAACAACAACAACATGATGATCAACATGTACCATACTATGAGCCGGATCCACAATTTTTTATTACCTACGAAGTATTTCCCGCTCACCATATAGTAGAACACCCAACAATTCATGAAGAACAGTTGCATCCCAATTTAAGGATTGATAGAAGTTGGAGAGATTACCCGACATACCAAAGTAACAAATATAAACTGGTAATGAAAAATGTGGAAGTACCTAGGGTAATCGATTGGGAGCCTTTAGAAAGGGTCCACCTAGCTAACCCAGTTAGGCAGCATCTAATCCAAAGGTATGGCACCTCTTCTTTTCCCGATTAGGAACGTTTATTTACTACTCGTAGGCCTGTATATAAAGAGTGGTGTATTGAGCTAATGATTACTATAGATTTCAATAAGGATGTAGATAGGTTAGACGATAAGAGTTTTCTTAGATTTTTACTTGGCCGTAGGATGTACAGGATGTCCATACTAGACATGGCCAGGGCTCTACAGATTTACACACCCGCTGAATTACTACTACCTGATTGTACAAATTTGATTTATCATGGTGAGAGGGTAGATAGAAATTTTGACGCTGACGCCGTCTGGAGGCGTATGTCAAATTTTAATGTGTTTACGCGGGGAGGAAGACACTCCTATTTAGATATTAACAAAGCAGAGCTTCATGTTATACATAGATTTTTAGCTAATTCGATTACACAAAGAGGTAACAACAAGGAGAAAATGACCTTACACGATTTATTTTACCTTAAGTGTATTCGAAACACTAGAAGCTTTGTTAATATCCCCTACTGTGTTGGTTTTTATCTGTCCAAAATGGTGGAAGGTATACAGGATGGGGGAATAATAGGAGGAGGTATTTTTGTTACTCTCATTGGAGAGTATTTAAGTGTAGATAGGGAACAAGGGGGTCCACTGATGGTGTGTAGGGAACATGATGAGACTTTAGGATTGCGGGTCTATCAAGGTGCAAAGGTATTAAAGAGCAGACGCAATCAGGCAGTACCATATCAGGGCCCTTATCCACAGGTAGAGAGAGGTTCAGATGAGGAAATGGAGGAAGTAGATGACATTAGGGATGTCATTAGGGAGGCTGTTACTGACGTTTACCAGCGAATAGATGAGGTAGAAATGACAAACGAGGCTAGACATAGTCAGTACGAGCAGTGGCACGCCGAGAATGTGTACGAGCATTCCAGGCAACGTCAGCATGATAGATGGCACTATCATCAACATCAGATCATGAGCCAGCTATCATCTCAGGTACTAAATAATTACGTACCGACCCGACCTGCTTACTATCCGCCACACCAGCCCGATATGCGACCACCATTTACTCTCTATGACCCCAACCAAGCCTATCAGTACACCTATAACCAACCATGGAACCCGACCGACGACATGAACTGGAACACCTATCCAGATTGATACAGTTCCCGTTGGTGATTTTTATCTTTTATTATTTTAAAACATATAATATTGTGATACTTTTATGTAATTTTTAACATTTTTTTTATTTTGTTACTAATATTTCGTATTTATAATTTGAAAGTGGGATGTTAAGTCCCATTTCAAATTACCAAGCATGTTATTATTTGTATGTATGTATATTGTCAATTGTACACAACAGGGTAAAACAGCGAACTTTCAAAGACTGGCATTAAGTTCAGCAAAAGCTACTAATTTTGACGACAAAACAAAAAACAAATGTGATGTAACAACAAGACGGAATGAACAAATGATGTGCACCATTTATCATTCAACAAACAAACGCCAATATATTTGGAAACTTTGGTAAAATTTAATCATTTTTCTACGCTAATCACCCTCAATAATTTAAATTGTTACTGATTTCTTGCAAATGAGGGCATTGCAAGATCTTAAGTGTGGAAAGGGGTTAAATTCTTTCGGATTTTTAAAATTTTAATTTAAACACTTGGTTACCATTAAAAATACTAGAAAAGCAGTAGTTGTATTAGAATCTAGTGCTCTCTGATAATAAAGAACAGCCCTAGTCTTATATACTGACTACCCAATTCTAGTAAAATTTTTCAAAATTTTCAAATAAATGAATTCAAAATCATGTTTATACATATTTATGAATGATAAAACTAGGTGTTAATACCGAAATTATTATTACCTCGGAAAGGACATAAATTGAGAAACAACCCAAAATGTTAGAATTCATTTAAAATGGAATAGAGGAAAATAAAAAGGCAAAGAAAGGAAAATAAAAGACAAGTGTGGGACCAAGTTATTTAGAACATATATCATATATTTTTGTACAAATAATTAAAGATACTTTTGTTTTGGATAATATTAATCAGTTTTACCCAGTTTATTGTAATATAAATGAAATTTAAAAGGAAGTAAAGTCTTCCGAGAAAAAGACACGCGCTTCTTGATTTAGGTCAGGAAGTTTTCGTCCAGACCAGTTGTAGAGTCTACGAAAAATCTTGAAAAGTTTTCTCAAAAATCAGCTGGAAATTCACGGACCTCAGCATCAAACAGGGTCGCCAAGTGGTCAGACTTATCCTAACCATGAGAGGATCTATCTCGTACAATGGGAGGCACCATAAAAATTAGCTTATAAGACTAATGAATCAGATCCCCAGAAAGGATAATCTCCTTAAAGATCAAAAAAATCAGCTTTTAAGACTGATATTACTCAATCCTTGAGATTGACCTTAAAGATTGAGAATTCAAACTCATGGAATTCAATGATATCTAAACTCGAGCTTGAACGAGAAAATATTTTGATCAAATTACAAACCGATTTGTTTTCTGAAAACCCATTTTCAATGCCTTCATTACCATTGAACGTAAAATCCTAGGAATTCACCAGAATTCATTAGGTCACCTGAACCAAATCAGGTGTCAACCGTAAGAACGGTGGTTACATAGCATGGTCGAAGACAGGACCTTATGCCATCTGAAAAACTATAGGGTGATCTTTACTATTGCTCCTACAAAGGTTAGTAATTGTATCCGACACGATATAGACCAGAATTATCAGCATGTCACAGGACATTGCCTCAACAGTTGCTTGTTCAACGCTTTCCTTTACAACTGGACGGTAGTTTACCGAAAGGTAATATACGGAGCAAGTATACTGGACGTGTTGCTTTCCTAATACAAGGTTAGCAAGTGGGTGATACAAAACCATAAGTTTTGAGCTAAAATTTTCAAATCTGAAACCCACGAAATCCACAAAAATAATTTGCAAACACCGGTGAAGGGTTATTCTGGAAAACTTATCTAGGGTAAAAGCTAGATTGAATTTTCAAAAAGATCAAATGTTTTCATAAAGATCCAATTTCCTAAAGGATCTAAATTTTCATAGTCATGTGGGACTGTAAACCACAACGTTACTATCATTGTTCATACCGCCGTATTAAAATCACTGATGTACAAAGTGTGAAGAATAAAGAAGTGATTCAAGTATGTTTATATTCAAGTTCTATATTGCTTGAAGACAAGCAACGCTCAAGTGTGGGAATATTTGATAATGCTAAAACGAACATATATTTCATAGCATTATCCCTCAAGAAAGACAAGCTTTTAGTTGCAATTGTTCTATTTACAAGTGATATTCGTTTAAATATTAAAAGGTGAAGACAAAAGACAGATTCGACGATTTGAAGACGCAAACGACCAAAAAGCTAAAAAGTACAAAGTACAATCGAAGTGGTTCAATTTATTGATAAGAAACGTCTAAAAGTTACAAGAGTACAAGCCGTAAAACGCAAAGTACAAGATACTAAATAGTACACAAGGACGTTCGAAAATCCGGAACCGGGACCTGAGCCAACTATCAATGCGCGACGCAACGGACCTAAAATTACGAGTCAACTATGCACAAGAATATAATATAATATATATATAATTATTTAAAATTATATATAATATATTATAATTAATATATTAATCGAGCAGCCCACGTTTTTGGAAGGATATGTGTCTGGTGAAAGGCGGCCATGCGACCGCATGGCCAGGAAGCACAAACTCCATGCGGTCGCATGGAGTACTGTAGCAGCTGAGGTTCTATAAATGAAACGTTTTCTGGCCGAAAATATACATCTTTTTCTAATCAATCTCTCACTCTCAATTTATATTTATATTTATATTTTAATTATAATTTTAATTTTAAGATTAATAATAATAAGGTTATGTTAGCAAATGTTGTAAGAGTGTAAGTCGAAATTCTGTCCGTGTAACGCTACGCTATTATTAATCATTGTAAGTTATGTTCAACCTTTTTAAATTAATGTCTCGTAGCTAAGTTATTATTATGCTATTTTAAGCCAAAGTAATTGTGATGTTGGGCTAAATATTAAAGACGGGATAATTGGGTTTTGGACCATAATTGGGGTTTGGACAAAAGAACGACACTTGTGGAAATTAGACTGTGGGCTATTAATGGGCTTTATATTAACTAAATGATACCTCATTAATTTAATATAAAGATTACAATTTGATGTATCTATATATAACCACATACGCTTAATCGGGTACGGTGGGCGGGATATCTATAAATAAGAATTATCTTTCATTTTACCGGACACGGGGATGGATTAATAGTTAATGGACTCATTAAAATAGGGGTGGATTACATTCAAGGGTAATTGGTGTAATTGTTAACAAAGTAGTAAAACCTTGGACTACACGCAGTCGATAACCTGGTGTATTCATTACACAAAGTATTAAGACCTTGTTACAGTTCGAATCCCTAATTAGTTAGAATATTTGACTTCGGGTATAAGGATAATTTGACGAAGACTCTCGTACTTTATATTTATGACTGATGGACTATTATGGACAAAACCGTATGGACATATCGAATAATCCAGGACAAAGGACAATTAACCCATGGTAATAAATTAAAATCAACACGTCAAACATTATGATTACGGAAGTTTAAATAAGCATAATTCCTTTATTTCATATTTCATTGCAATTTTATTTATCGTCATTTTATTTATCGCACTTTTTAATTATCGTACTTTTAATTATCGCAATTTTATTTTACTGTCATTTTATTTATCGCACTTTAATTTATCGCACTTTATTTATCGTCACTTACTTTACGCTTTAAATTAAGTTATTTGTATATTTAATATTTTACATTAGGTTTTAATTGTGACTAAAGACATAAAATCGACAAACCGGTCATTAAACGGTAAAAACCCCCCTTTTATAATAATAATAATACTACTTATATATATATATATATATATATATATATATATATATAGATAGATATATATATTTATACAAATATAGTTTTAAAAATATAGCGTTAAACTTGGCTAGCTGCCCGCGAAACGAACCGGACTTACTAAAAACTACACTATTGTACGATTAGGTACACTGCCTATAATGTTGTGGCAAGGTTTAGGTATATCCACTATATAAATAAATAAATAACTTGCGTAAAATTGTATCGTATTTAATAGTATTTCGCAATAAAAATATAACTATTTCGTATACACCTCGCATAACATCAACATGCTCGTAGCATGTCTTCAAGCGTTTGTATCGTCCTTTCGCTCTGCCCATCAGTCTGTAGATGATAGGCAGTACTCATGTCTAGATGAGTTCCTAATGCTTGCTGTAATGTCTGCCAAAACCTTGAAACAAATCTGCCATCCCTATCAGAGATAATAGAGATTGATATTCCATATCTGGAGACAACTTCTTTCAAGTATAATCGCGCCAACTTCTCCATTTTGTCATCTTCTCTCATTGGCAGAAAATGTGCTGATTTGGTGAGACGATCGACTATTACCCAAATAGTATCATAACCACTTGCAATCCTTGGCAATTTAGTAATGAAATCCATGGTAATGTTTTTCCATTTCCATTCTAGGATTTCAGGTTGCGGAAGTAGACCTGATGGTTTCTGATGTTCAGTTTTGACCTTAGAACACGTCAAACATTCTTCTACGTATTTAGCAATATCGGCTTTCATACCGGCCACCAAAAGTGTTTCTTGAGATCTTTGTACATCTTTCCCGCTCCGGGATGTATTGAATATCTGGATTTATGTGCTTCCTTAAGTACCATTTCTCTCACATCTCCAAACTTTGGCACCCAAATTCTTTCAGATCTATATCGGGTTCCGTCTTCCCGAATATTAAGGTGTTTCTCCGATCCTTTGGGTATTTTATTTTTCAAATTCCCTTCTCTTACAACTCCCTGCTGCGCCTCCTTTATTTGAGTAGTAAGGTTAGTACGAATAATTATATTCATAGCTTTTACCCGCATAGGTTCTCTGTCATTTCTACTCAAAGCATCGGCTACCACATTCGCCTTCCCTGGATGGTAACGAATATCGAAATCGTAATCATTTAATAACTCAATTCACCTACGCTGCCTCATGTTTAGTTGTTTCTGATTAAATATGTGTTGGATACTTTTGTGATCGGTATATATAATACTTTTGACCCCATATAAGTAGTGCCCCCAAGTCTTTAATTCAAAAACAACCGCTCATAATTCCAAATCACGCGTCGTATAATTCTGCTCGTGAATCTTCAATTGTCTAGACGCATAAGTAATTACCTTTGTTCGTTGCATTAATACACAACCGAGGCCTTGCTTTGAGGCGTCACAATATATCAAAAAATCATCATTCCTTCAGGCAATGACAATATATGTGCCGTAGTTAACTTTTTCTTCAACAATTGAAACGCTTTCTCTTGCTCATCCTTCCATTCTAATTTCTTCCCTTTATGCGTTAATGCAGTCAAGGGTTTTGCTATTTTGAAAAAATCTTGGATGAATCTTCTGTAGTAACCAGCCAATCCTAAAAATTGATGTATATGCTTCGGAGTTTTCGGGGTTTCCCACTTTTCAACGGTTTCAATTTTTTAGGATCCACCTGAATACCTTCTTTGTTCACTATGTGACCGAGGAATTGAACTTCTTCCAACTAAAATGCACACTTTGAAAATTTAGCGTACAGTTTTTCTTTCCTCAATAACTCTAGCACTTTTCTCAAATGTTCTTCGTGCTCTTGATCATTCTTTGAGTAAATAAGTATGTCGTCAACGAAAACAATGACAAACTTGTCAAGGTATGGTCCACACACTCGGTTCATGAGGTCCATGAACACAGCTGGTGCGTTAGTCAACCCAAACGGCATAATCATAAACTCGTATTGATCGTAACGCGTTCTGAAAGCAGTCTTCGGAATATCATCCTCCTTCACCCGCATTTGATGATACCCAGAACGTAAATCAATCTTTGAATTAACTGACGAGCCTTGCAGTTGATCAAATAAGTCGTCGATTCTCGGTAGTGGATAACGGTTCTTGATGGTAAGTTTGTTCAACTCTCGGTAGTCGATACACAATCTAAATGTACCATCCTTCTTTTTGACAAACAAAACAGGAGCTCCCCATGGTGATGTACTTGGTCGTATAAAACCACGCTCTAAAAGTTCTTGTAGTTGGCTTTGGAGTTCCTTCATTTTGCTGGGTGCGAGTCTGTATGGAGCACGAGCTATTGGTACAGCTCCTGGTACAAGATCTATATGAAATTCAACGGATCGGTGTGGAGGTAGTCCCGGTAATTCTTTCAAAAATACATCGGGAAATTCTTTTGCGACGGGAACATCATTGATGTTCTTTTCTTCGGTTTGTACTTTCTCGACATGTGCTAAAATAGCATAGCAACCTTTTCTTATTAGCTTTTGTGCCTTCAAATTACTAATAAGATTTAGCTTCGCGTTGCTCTTTTCTCCGTACACCATTAAGGGTTTTCCTTCTTCTCGTACAATGCGAATTGCATTTTTGTAACATACGATCTCTGCTCTCTCCTTTTTCAACCAGTCCATGCCAATTATCACATCAAAACTCCTTATCTCTACTGGTATCAAATCAATCTTAAACGTTTCGTTAACCAGTTTAATTTCTCGATTCCGACATATTTTATCTGCCGAACTAATTTACCGTTTGCTAATTCGAGTAGAAATTTATTATTCATAGGCGTCAATGGACCACTTAATTTAGCACAAAAATCTTTACTCATATAGCTTCTATCCGCACCCGAATCAAATGAAACATAAGCAGGTTTTTCATCAATAAGAAACGTACCCGTAACAAGCTCCGGGTCTTCTTGCGCTTCTTGCATATTAATATTGAAAACTCTTCCGCGGCCCTGTCCATTAGTATTCCCCTGATTTGGGCATTCATTACTGATATGACCCGGCTTCCCACATCCATAACAAATAATGGCGGTATTATTTATTCCGACATTATTTGTTCCTTTATTCTTGTTAGCCATTGGTCCGTAAACTTCACACTTCGTCGTACCGTGACCCTTTCTATTACACTTAGTACACGATGTCGTACAAAGCCCAGTCAGATGGTATCCTTCACACCTCTGGCATGGTTTCTGCCTCTGGTTGTTATTGTTGGGATTGTTGTTGTTGCGGTTGTTGTTATTGTTGGAACGGTTATTGTAGTTGTTGTAGTTATGTTGGGATTGTTATTGTTGTTGCGGTTAAAGTTGCGGTTGTGGTGGTAGTTATTGCATTTGTAATTGCGATTATTGTTGTTATTGTTGTTGTATTGGTGACTCTTGTCACTGTTTTCTTCCCACTTCCTCTTGACTTGTTTCGTGTTGGCTTCTTCGGTCACTTGCTCTTTAATTCTTCCCTCAATCTGATTTATGAGTTTGTGAGCCATTCGACTTGCCTTTTGTATAGAGGCAGGCTCGTGTGAACTCACATCTTCTTGAATCCTTTCTGGTAACCCTTTTACAAATGAGTCAATTTTCTCTTCTTCATCTTCGAACGCTCCCGAACACAATAGGCACAACTCTGTGAATCGTCATTCGTACGTGGTAATATCAAACCCTTGTGTTCGTAACCCTCTAAGCTCTACCTTGAGCTTATTGACCTCGTTTCTGGGACGGTACTGCTCATTCATTGAGTGTTTGAATGCTGACCACGGTAGTGCGTAAGCAGCATCTTGTCCCACCTGTTCTAGATAAGTGTCCCACCATGTTAATGCAGTATCCGTGAAGGTATGCATAGCGTACTTTACTTTGTCTTCTTCAGTGCACTTACTTATGGCAAACACCGATTCAACCTTCTTAGTCCACCATTTTAATCCGATTGGACCCTCGGTTCCATCAAATTCCAAAGGTTTACAGGCAGTGAATTCTTTGTAGGAGTATCCTACACGAGTTCTCGTGGCGTTAGTTCCATTGCTGGATTCGGAGTTATTGTTATTTTGCATTGCAGCCTGTACTGCGGCTATGTTTGCTGCAAGGAAAGCATGGAAGTCTTCCTCGCTCATGTTCAAATTCTGACGAGTTGTCGGTGCCATTTCCTTCAAAAATATCCCAAAAGAATTAAGTTAATCATATAAAGTATTAAGAGTAGTCAATAGTATTTCGTAGCATAATATGAACTCATTTATAAAAGCTTTTTCTTCATATTAGCATTTTATAGTTTTAATTCGGGTAGTACCTACCCGTTAAGTTCATACTTAGTAGCTAATATACCATTCAACTACTACAATTCTATATGAAAAACTGATTATAATAATATTTCACGTTCAAACCTTTATACAATATTTTACAAACTTACAATACCAATATAATACATATAGCATGAAATATAGCACACAATAACTTTGATACAAAACAGTTGTGACAACAATACTAGTTAATACGCAAGTCGTTCAGCAAATGCAATAAAAACACGTAAATCATAAGTCCAGAAACAAGTCATGCATTCTGGTTTTACTAAGACTACTTCCCATCCTTGGTCTTGTGGAACATAACCGTTGTGGCCGTTGACAAGACAGCATGTTGTAACGTCGTCAAAGGGACGAGGGTTTCGTAATGCCCAACAGCCCCGTAATAATCTAAAAACCTTGTTTCTCACCCAACTACTGAATCCGTCACTTGTGGGAAGGTTTTATTTAAAAGTTGTAATCCGATGTTCTTTTTCTCACTTTGGAGAGAAGCGAACATCACTAACCCGTAAGCATAACATGCTTCTTTATGTTGCATGTTAGAAGCTCTTTCTAACTCACGAAGTCCTACGTTGGGATATGTTGAGTCAAAATAGGTTTTAACCTGTAGCGTAAAATTGCATTTGGGTTCCCCGCATTTAACGCTTTAAAGAAAACACGGCATAACTTACGGTGTCCCCAATGTGATATACTCCATCTTTCAAATGAAAGCCTTTTATAAACTAAGGCATGCCTAGAACGTTCTTCAAATGTTCTACAAACTAATTTTGCCATAAATAATTGTGCCGACGAATTCTGACCGACTTTAGACAAGATTTCATCAATCATGTCCCCGGGTAGGTCTTCTAAAATTTTTGGTTGTCTATCCTTAACATCCATTGTGTTTTTATACTTTAAAACAGACGAGAATTAGATTCGTAAAAGATAATTATCAAATAATACAAGCAATTTTCACATACAACAAGAAAAGTACAAGCACACTTATTTTACATATTTTACACCTCATGATTACAACTCTTTATTTCGACTCACTAGTTTCTTCCTCTTCGGACCTGTTTCGTTTTGCTAATTTTCTAGGGATATATGATGTTCCTCTAATACGAGCCGTTGTTTTCACAAATGGTTTAGAAAAACCTGGTAGCTTAGAGGATCCCGGGTTATTGTTACAACTTAAGAAATACGGGTGTTGACGATACATATAAAGTTCATCTGGGTTGGAATCAGGTTTCTCTATTTTGATGCCCTTTCCCTTATTATTTTCTTTTGCTTTTTCAAATTGGGTCGAGGTAATTTCTATAACATCATCAGAATCCTCAACGGGATCCGATTCATCGAAAAATTGGTAATCTTCCTAATATTTTGCTTCCTCGGTGGAAACACCATTGACCATTATTAATTTTGGTCCATTCGTTGAGGGTTTTCTTTTACTTATATGTTTTTCTGTGGTTCCTAATATTTCCTCCTCCGGAACCTCTTCTTCTTCCGGTTCCTTTTCTTCCGGTTCCTCTTCTTCCGGTTCCTCTTCTGGAATTTGTGAATCTTCCCAATATGTATTCGACTCTTCATTATTATTAGGTGAGTCGATGAGATTTGTACTAGAGGTAGACATCTATCACACAATATCAAACATGTTAAGAGATTAATATATCACATAATATTTACATGTTACAATTTGTAGTTTCCAATAAAAAATATTAAGCAATCATTTTTAAAGAAAACACGGTTGAAGTCCAGATTCACTAATGCATCCTAACAAACTCGATAAGACACACTAATACAAATTTTCTGGTTCTCTAAGACCAACGCTCGGATACCAACTGAAATGTCCCGTTCATATTGATTATAAACGTTCCATATTAATTGATTTCGTCGCGAGGTTTTGACCTCTATATGAGACGTTTTTCAAAGACTGCATTCATTTTTAAAACAACCATAACCTTTGTTTTATCGATAAAGATTTTAAAAAAACATTACGTAGATTTTCAAATAATGATAATCTAAAATAAACCGTTTACACACGACCATTACGTAATGGTTTACAATAAAAATATATTACATCGAAATAAGTTTCTTGAATGCAGTTTTTACACAATATCATACAATCATGGACTCCAAATCTTGTCCTTATTTTAGTATGCAACAGCGGAAGCTCTTAATAATCACCTGAGAATAAACATGCTTAAAACGTCAACAAAAATGTTGGTAAGTTATAGGTTTAACCTATATATTATCAAATTAATATAATAGACCACAAGATTTCATTTATTCAATAATCTTACACTCGCAAGTGTATAAAAATCATTCTATGATGAACACCTGGTAACCGACATTAACATAATACATATAGAATATTCCCCGCAAACTCCCAAGTATGTCATAAATTGGCAATCGCAATCACCATATAAATTGAAGTATTAAAGCATTCCAAATTCCAGAATGGGTTTGTTAGGCCCATAGATCTATCATTAGGATTCGCGTCAATTACAGATCATTTCCCTAATTCTTAGACTACCAGACTTGAAGGGGTAATATTCGGTTTATTAATTCAACCATAGAATGAAGTTTCGCATACTTGTGGCTATTTTGTAAAATATTTATAAAGCTGCATGTATTCTCATCCCAAAAATATTAGATTTTAAAAGTGAGACTATAACTCACTTTCATAGATTTTTCCTTCTTTGGAAATAAGACTTGGCCACTGGTCGATTCACGAACCTATAACAAATATGTACATATATATCAAAGTATGATTTAAATATATTCACAACATTTTTTATTACGCTTTTATGATTTAAGTTTGTTAAGTTAGCAGTCCTCGTTAGTAACCTACAACTAGTTGTCCACTGTTAGATGTACTGAAATAAATCAATCTATATTATCTCGAATCAATCCACGACTCAGTGTATACAAGTCTCAGGCTAGATCACAACTCAAAGTATATATATTATTTTGGAATCAACCTCAACCCTGTATAGCTAACTCAAACATTACTGCTTATAGAGTGTCTATGGTTGTTCCGAAATATATATATATATATAGATGGGTCGATATGATATGTCAAAACATTGTATACGTGTCTATGGTATCCCAAGATTACATAATATGTATAATACAATATAAATTAGTTAGGATATATTTAGTCTAGATTTGTTACAAAATTTTCGTAACTAAAACTAGCAAATTTATCCAATTTTGTCTTACCCGTCATTTCTTCGTTTCAAATCCGTTTTGAGTGATTCAAGTTGCTATGGTTTCATAATGAACTGAAATTTATGAAATTAAACAGAAAAAGTTTAAGTTTATAGTCGGAAATACAGGTTACAAGTCATTTTTTAAAGAGGTAGTCATTTTCGTCGAAAGAACGACATCTTGATGACCATTTTGAAAAACTTACTTCCACTTTGAGTTTAACCATGATTTTTGGATATAGTTTCATGTTCATGAAAAAAATCATTTTTCCAGAAGAACAACTTTTAAATCAAAGTTTATCATAGTCTTTAATTATCAAACCCAAAACAGCCCGCGGTGTTACTACAACGGCGTATGTCCGGTTTTACGATATTTTTCGTGTTTCCAGGTTTTAAATCATTAAGTTAGCATATCATATAGATATAGAACATGTTTTTAGTTGATTTTAAAAGTCAAGTTAGAAGGATTAACTTTATTTGCGAACAAGTTTAGAATTAACTAAACTATGTTCTAGTGATTACATGTTCAAATCTTCGAATAAGATAGTTATATATATATGAATCGAATGATGTTATGAACATCATTAATACCTCAAGTTTAGTAGGTAAACCTACTGGAAGTGACAAAAATTGATCTAGCTTCAAAGAATTCTTGGATGGATTGAAAGTTCTTGAAGTAGAATCATGACACGAAAACAAGTTCAAGTAAGATTATCACTCGAAATAAGATTGTTACAGTTATAGAAATTGAACCAAAGTTTGAATATGAGTATTACCTTGAATTAGAAAGATATATTACTATAAATAAGAAAGATTTATTGAGATTGGATGATCACTTGAAATGGATTAGAAAGCTTGGAAGTAGACTTGTAAACTTGAGAGTATTCTTGATTTTATGAAACTAGAACTTATAGAATTTATGAAGAACACTTAGAACTTGAAGATAGAACTTGAGAGAGATCAATTAGATAAAGAAAATTGAAGAATGAAAGTGTTTGTAGGTGTTTTTGGTCGGTGGTATATGGATTAGATATAAAGGATGTGTAAGTTTGTTTTCATGAAAATAATTCGTGAATGATTTATAATATTTTTTGTAATTTTGTGAGATATTTCATCCTAGTTGCTAAATGATGGTTTCCACATGTTTAGTGACTCACATGGGCTACTAAGGAGCTGATCATTGAAGTGTATATACCAATAGTATATACATCTAGAAGCTGTATATTGTACGAGTATGAATACGGGTGCATACGAGTAGAATTGTTAATGAAAATGAATGAGGATGTAATTGTAAGCATTTTTGTTAAGTAGAAGTACTTTGATATGTGTCTTGAAGTCTTTCAAAAGTGTAAAAATACATCTTAATACACTACATGTATATACATTTTAACTGAGTCGTTAAGTCATCGTTAGTCGTTACATGTAAGTGTTGTTTTGAAACCTTTAAGTTAACGATCTCATTTAATGTTGTTAACCCATTGTTTATTATATCTAATGAGTTGTTAAATTATTACATTATAATGATATTATGATGTATGAATATATCTTAATATGATATATATACATTAAAATGTCGTTACAACGATAATCGTTACATATATGTCTCGTTTCGAAATCCTTAAGTTAGTAGTCTTGTTTTTACATATGTAGTTCATTGTTAACACACTTAATGATATACTTAATTATCATTTTATCATGTTAAACATAGTGTATCTATATCTTAATATGATTCATATGTATTTAGTAAGACGTTATTATAACGAAAATCGTTATATATATCGTTTCGAGTTTCTTAATTCAATAATCTCATTTTTATGTATATCACTCATTGTTAATACACTTAGTAAGATACTTACTTATCATAATCTCATGTTAACCATATATATATATATATATATATATATATATATATATATATATATATATATATATATATATATATATATATATATATATATATATATATATATATATATATATATATATATATATATATATATATATATATATATATATATATATATATATATCATCATCATCATCATCATCATGTAGTTTTTACAAATTTTTAACGTTCGTGAATCGCCGGTCAACTTGGGTGGTCAATTGTCTACATGAAACTCATTTCAATTAATCAAGTCTTAACAAGTTTGATTGCTTAACATGTTAGAAACATTTAATCATGCAAATATAGTTTTCATTTAACATATAATCATGGAAAAGTTTGGGTCACTACATACAACGGCACTACTGACCCGGACGATTTCCTGCAAATCTTTGAGGGTGCCATGAAAACCCAACATTGGAGTGATGAGGTAGCGTGCCATCTCTTTCCGACTGTCCTACTGTCGTCTGCCAGGGAATGGTTCGCCAAACTACCACCAAATGGAATCACATGCTTCGCAGACATGCGGGAAAAATTTCTCATGCAATATCAAAACCTCCACCGACACACGTTTACACACCTGTACGCCCACGAAATACCAATGTACCGGGGGGAGAAAATTGAAAGCTTCATCACAAGGTATATGCTGGAATGCCAAAAAATCTCAGGACTCCCAGAAACACTGCAGATTTCTGGATTCATAACGTGTCTGGACAAAGACGCACACCCATCGCTCGTCTCTGAACTCCGATGGAACACCCCGAGTACATTTGCGGATGCCGTGATGGTAGCAAGGTAATACCAACAATCTGGACGAGAAAGGCTGTGATGGCCCCGTCAAGTACACTTAACGGCTCCGTCACTTGGTCCCACAGCTTGATCGAACTTTAAATGAATTTATTAAACAACAATGCATTCTTTATTTAAAAAGTTTCCCAAAAAAGAAATTTACCAAAATATGTAGTTAAACAAACCCAACATATTAAATAACCAAAGTTGACATAAAACACTGTCAACCAAATACCCACAATTTAATAATTCAAAAGAGAATGCAAGTTCAATATTTCATAAAATGTTTAACAAAATCTGTCTAAATGCATGCAGACACTTTAACACAGCGGAAGCCCGAACAAATCAAGTACCTGTGAAAACATGCGAGTAAACCGTCAACAAAAAAATGTTGAGTGAATTATAGGTTTGAATAAACGTATAAACTTTAGACCACAATATTTAAATGTTAGAAAATATAAAATATTATTCCATTATCTATGAGTCACCTGGTAACCACTTAACCATTTACATACCCTTACCAAACACAATATATACACTGAACATGTGTATCTTCAAATAAATACGAAGTACTAATACATTTCGATTATAAATTGCTAGCGCGACTAGCTCGAAATGGGGCTGTCAAGCCCGATAGATCTATCCATAGGATTCACGTTCACCAGTAGAAACCAGTGATTATAGTTACCAGACTAGGGAATATTTTCGTTCAACTCATAATGAATAATTTAAATTTAGTTTCCACTTGTGTCTAAACATAAAACAAAAATGCATGTAATCACATCCCAAAAATACTTTAAAAAAAGTATGAAAAACAGGACTATAACTCACCTTAACGTAAACGAAGTAGTAACACAGAAAACGTGAACTGCACGAAGTAAAGTGATCAAGAATGATCACAACGTCGACCTATAAATAAAGCTGGTCGATATAAATAATTAACTTAGGTCAAGTCTTAGTATGACAGCTATAGTACTTGTTGCAAGTAGATATAGAACAACACTCGATATGCTACGGTTTGATCAGAACAGCGTAAGGACACATACTTTCTATTTTTAGAAAGTGTCTATTTTTAGCAGGTTTCCATTTTTGGAAAGTTTCTATTTTAGGAAAGTTTCTATTTTATGAAAGTTTCTATTTTAGAAAAGTTTCTATTTTAGGAAAGTTTCTATTTTTGGAAAGTTTTCATATTTAGAAAGTTGCTATTTTTGGAAAGTTTTTAATTTAGGAAAGTTTCCTTAATTATAAAGTCAACAAAAGTCAACTGAAAGTCAAGGTCAACCGAAAGTCAACGCAGAAGTCAACCTTCGTCAAACATAGTCAACATTAAATTTTAAAGTGTAAGTTATATTAATAATACAAGTTATAATGTTATTTAAAGTCATGTATGTTTAATTATGTTATAACATAAGTTTAATTAAATTAAATTGAATTATTAAAGTTAACATAAGTTTAAATGATATAATTAATATAACATAAGTATGTATTTAATTAATTAAATACTAATCATAACATACGTATTATTAATTAATAATAAACTTTTAATCCTATCATAAGTATTATTAATTGATAATGAATTATTAATCATATCATAAGTTTTAATTATAATTATTAAATCATAAGTATTTAATAATTAAATTATAATTAGATAATAACTAAGCCTTATAATAATTAAATAATTAATTAATCCTTATTATAAGTCTTATTATAATTATCTCATAACATAAGTTTAATACTTATCATAAGTATTTTTCGTTAATAATAAAAGTATTATTAATCATAAGTTTAATTAAATGTTTAATTAATCAAAATGTAATTAATAAATGATATAATAAATATATATATATATCATAAGTCTTAATTTAAAATAATTACCTTAATATCATAAATAATTTAATGATAATGAAAATCATTATTTATATCATAAGTTCCATTTTATAACCATAAGTTTTAATTAAAAATTCATCGGGTCATAACTTGAGTCCCGGGTATCAGTTTTCGGTGAGTCTTATATATATCCTCACCTAACCAACCTACCTGACACATTAGTACACTCAAGAACACCCCAAGAACAGCCCCAAGTCGTGACCAACAGCCATAATTCAACTCGGGACTTTAATTCGATCAAAAACAAGTTTTAGTCATAACGGGTGATCCGTGGCTCGAATTTTGATGACCCGAACATGAAAGTTCATCCAATCATCAATCTTAACACACTAGTACACCCTAGAGACTCCAAAAGTGGTCACAAAGTTGGACCAAACCTAAAAACATTCGTTTTTATCTTTTGATTTCATGAAAACACCATTTTAATCATATCTTAAGTTTCGGGAATCGAAATAACATGAATCCGGAGTCTAAAATCAATGTATTGATGAGAGGAACACATCTAGACACTTTACTTTAAGAAAAACATCAGTTAAGTTTACTAAAATGGTCAATTAGTCCACTGTCCACAATCAATCAAACCGAAAACGTGTATTAACGAGTGATTCTAAGCATACAATCAATAATCCAACAACATACAAGCACTATACTATCATATTAAGCATTAAAATCAGTAAAATAAAGAAGAGATCAAAAAGTTAGGGTTAGGGTTTATACCTTAATCAAGAATCAAAGAGTATAGACGCGTAGAGAACGAAGAGTAGAATCCGATTGTGTAAAAAATTGCTTGATCCAAGTATTATTTTGATTGATGGTGATGATGTTTATGGTGGTGGTAGGTGACAGCAAGGAGGAAGAAAATGGGGAGAGGAGAGCAAAATAAAAGAATTAGGTTTTGTGAGAAATGAGATGAAATGAAATGTGAAAAGTGAAATGGCAAAAACAAGGCACTCCCCCCCCCCCTCTAAGGGGTTTGGCCGAATGGTTGCATGGGGTGGGCCCCATGGCCCAAATTTGATAAATGGTAAATTACTTGTGGCCTGAATGCTCGATCGAAGCCCGAAACGTGAAAACGCTACTACGCGATTAATTATTCGGAGAGATACACATACGCGATAAATAAAATGTATAAACACTATATATAATCATATGACATTAAAATATCATATTTAAAATAATTTGGATTTAAAAATCCCAAAGTTTGACCGTCGGTTTGAAAACCGAAAAGATTCACCGGATAGAAATCCATGACAGAAACGTTCAATTTAAAATATGAATACAAATATTCACATAAACACATAATAATTAATATATTATTACAAAAATAATAATATAGGTCATAGTAATGACGGGACATGAATAACAATTAACGGTCGTTAAATAATAAACAGTAAAAGATAACGGAAAAAGTAGGGTCGTGACAGTACCTTCCCGTTACGGAAATTTCGTACTGAAATTTAAGCAGGTGCAGGGGTTGACTCATCATCTGGGAACAAATGCGGGTACTTCTAACTCATCTGATCTTCACGCTCCCAAGTGAACTCGGGACCGCGTCTGGCATTCCATCTAACTCGGACGATAGGAATTCTACTTTGCTTGAGCGTGTTAACCTCTCGATCCATAATTTCAACAGGTTCCTCAATAAAATGGAGTTGTTTATCAACATGAAATTCATCTAGAGGAATCATTTCATCGACCTCGGCCAAACACTTCTTCAAATTCGATACATGAAAAACGTCATGAACGACACTAAGTTCTTGTGGCAATTTCAAACGATAAGCCACAGGTCCAACTCTCTCGGTAATCTCAAATGGTCCAACGAAACGAGGATTTAACTTTCCCCTTTTACCAAATCATACCACTCCTTTCCAAGGTGATACCTTCAACATAACACGGTCACCAACTTGAAATTCTATATCTTTCCTTCTCTTATTGGCATAACTCTTTTGCCGACTTCTGGCGGTTCTCAATCTTTCTTTAATCTGTACGATCTTCTCGGTAGTCACATGAATAATTTTTGGGCCTGTGAGTTAAGCATCCCCAACCTCATTCCAACAGATAGGAGACCTACACTTCCTTCCATACAGAGCTTCAAATGGTGCGACTTTAATAATTGCATGATAACTGTTATTATAAGAAAATTCAGCTAGTGGCAAATATCTATCCCACCCATTACCAAAATAAATAACGCACGCTCGCAACATATCTTCTAACGTTTAAATGATCCTTTCACTCTGACCATCCGTCTGCGGATGATAAGCGGTGCTCATATCCAACTTAGTTCCCAAAGCTTCCTGTAAGGATTGCCAAAACCTCGATATAAATCGACTGTCTCGGTAAGAAATAATAGATACAGGAACACCATGTCTGGAAACAATTTCCTTCAAGTACAAATGAGTAAGCTTCTTTATCGAATCCGTTTCCTTAATCGGTAAGAAATGAGCTGACTTTGTGAGTCTGTCAACAATTGCCCAAATGGTATCATAACCACCCACTACTCTCAGTAACTTTGTAACGACCCGACTTTTTAGACTTATATTTTTGTGCTCTAAACTTTCACGAAACTGCGTATTTGTGCGTACTGTGTTAAATTATATTCTGGGATCATTATTCATAATAATTACTTTCGTTAATACCTTACAACGTGCTATTAAGTGCTTAATCACTTAACTTAATCCTCGAATGCTTGTATGACCGTTAGTGTCACTTGACGTTTAGAACGAGCTATGTACTTTGTACACGTTAAACTTTGGTCATAATTGGAATATTATGACTACGTAAAACTAATTGTTATTTTCTAATGACAATTACTTGGCTTATTGGTTTAAATTACTAATGCACACTAGTTAGTCTTGTTGGACTTTTTACCTTAATGGACTTAAGCCCACCCTACTCTAGTTAATGGACCACTAAATTAGCCTAACTTTATTGGATTTATGATCCATTAAGATGTAGGACAAAAACCCATTAAGATGAGCCAACATACTAGCATTTTTGTTAACCATTACTACACATGTTACATGGGATCCCAACAATAAGCACCACCTTTAGACCACCACCATGCAAAAAATAAAAAGTTGCCCCCCCCCCCTCAAATACCTACGACTATACCACCCCACTACCACTATAAATATCAAGCCTCATTCTTCCATTTCACACTTGATCTCATTCTCATTTTACACACACTTGCTCTCTAATTTTCTCTCTAGTCTTTCTCACACTAAAATTGTAAGTTCTTAAAATTTTCTTCTTCTTCTTCTTCTTCTTCTTCTTCTTCTTCTTCTTCTTCTTCTTCTTCTTCTTCTTCTTCTTCTTCTTCTTCTTCTTCTTCTTCTTCTTCTTCTTCTTCTTCTTCTTCTTCTTCTTCTTCTTCTTCTTCTTCTTCTTCTTCTTCTTCTTCTCTTCTTAATCACGACATCATCATCATCATAAGATCAAGCTTTTTAGCTTTTTGATCTTGTTATATCTTGTAGATTCAAACTTCGATTTGAATCCTTCAAGAACATGAAAGATTCAAGGTTTCTAGCTTTGGATCTTCATTACTTTGATGGATCTAAGCTTTATAGCTTAAGATCACTTTGTTTTTGTTAAAAGATCAAAACTTGTGTTTATGATCTTCATGAAACTTGAAGATCTAGCTTTTTGCTTTAAACATCTTCAAGAACATAAAAGATTCAAGCTTTCTAGCTTTGTATCTTCATTACTTTGTTGGATCTAAGTTTTATAGCTTAAGATCACTTTAGTTTTGTTTAAAGATCAAAACTTGTGTTTATGATCTTCATGAAACTTGAAGATCTAGCTTTTTGCTTTAAAGATCTTCAAGAACATAAAAGATTCAAACTTTCTTGCTTTGAAATCTCATAATTATTGTTAAGGGATCAAAGCTTTCTAGCTTAGAGATTCATTACTTTGTTTGATCTAAGTTATGTAACTTAAGGTCTTGCTTGATTTGAATCAAAGTTTGTAGCTTTAATCTTGAATAGAACTTGTATTTGTGTTAAGACTAAAAACATGATGTAACCTTGGTTCATCATCCTTCTAAAACTCTTAAGTGAGGTGTATTTCTTCTTAGTCTTGACATTGTGTGTTGATGGTTGAAGCTTGGTCAAAGTGATGCTAAAACATCAAGAGTTGTACACTTGAGGCTTATACGCATCAAGGATGAGAACCGTGATGAGCATCGAATACCAAGAAACCCACCGGAGCACTTATTTACTATTTTTCAGGGTCTGATAATACTCAAGGAGCTTCTGGAAAGTTGATTTCCAGATAGTTCGGTTCGAGTAGATGACTTTTCGTTTAAGACTCACCTAAATCCGATATACGGATTAGGATTTATAGCCTTCCGAAAATCACTACGCCTTTGTAACGACGTGCTGAAAATTCTGACCTGCTCGCGCTTGAACCGTCGCCACGGTCAAGCGACATCGAGTTAGGATCTGAAAATTGGAAAGCGGTAATAGGACTCACATACGGAGCCTTGGCCACTGACCACGCATATTTTCAGTTTGTATAGAGGTCGTAGCAGCTGTCTGAATTCATCCCTTTGTTTCGATCTCTATTCTTGTTGAAAACTTACTTTACCTTTTACGAATGATGATGATGATGATGATGATACTTAAGACTTAACTTATTTACTTTCAAACTTTTGGGGACAATATACTGACTTAGTAACCTTTGACTTACGTTGAGGACCTTTTGGACCGACTTACTACTTGCTTACTTTTTCATATCGACTTTACCGCATTGTTCACTGTGAGTTATAGCTCCCTTTTTACTTTAACTATTTTTGGGACTGAGAATACATGCGCTTTTTATGTTTTACATACTAGACACGATTATTTAAACTTTATATATGTATGGGTGACATAACGGCACAAAGATTCCCCTTAGCTAGGTAACGTTTAACTATTGGTTTATGAACCGGCAGACGCGAATCTTAGATATGGATCCATAGGGTTTGACATCCCCACTCGGGCTAGTCGCGCTAGCAGTCAACGGGTGTTTAATACTTCGTAAACATACGCACTCACCAAGTGTACTTTTAGGGGGTGATATATTACTTGTTAAGTTAGTTACCGGGTGCCCACGGACAAGCATATACTTTTCATACTGTTTTGAATATGAAATCTCGTGGTCTATATTACATTGCTGATTACAAACAAACTATAGCTCACCAACATTCGTGTTGACATTTTAAAGAATGTATTTCTCAGGTGCCTAGACGTTGTTGCTTCCGCTGTTAGAGTTGCTGTTATAGTCTTGGTGTTATAGGCTTGCTATTACAGACTCGCTGTGTTAGACTTCCGCTGCATTGTTTAGAGATGTATCAAGCATGGAACTTTTATTTTGCATTCACAACTTATGTTATTTTTAAACAATGGCTTTGTAATGACCTTTGTGTCACGTACTTATGTTAATGTCTTCTATTCATAGAAGCACGTTATCTTTTGTAAAACATTTGACGTTGGTAAAGACGTTATCTTTTCATGAATGTAAAACTTGTTTTTAAACAGCATATAGTGTTGTAACCGTGTAATGATCCTGTTGTTGACGATTCGTACACATTGATTTTGTACAGGGCATCACATTTGGTATCAGAGCATTGGTTGTAGGGAATTAGGTTGCATTAGTGTGTCTTGACCGAGTCGAGTAGGATTCACTAATGGGACTAATCTACAACTTGCTCGTTTACTTGTTTCTGCGGAACTGCTGCACACTACTACTTACTTTTACTGCTATATGAACTTGCTGTATGCTATTGCTTATTCTTGAAGGGATTTAACAAGTTTGAAACTCTTAAAACCATTTAAGAATCATTATAAAACGGAAGCGTGAAATTACCAATTTTACTTGTTATCATTAAACCAATTAAAGCTAAATCCCATCTTGGATCAAGTTGTGAAATAATGCTTACTAATTAACAAGAAAGGAAGAGTTTTATACCTCCTTAAAACAAGTTTAAGGACTGAATTGGACAGCTGCAATGATGAAGAAGAAGATGGCTTATAAGCTTCTAACTTGAAGCCTCAAACAAGTAATACCCCAAGCTTTAGTGCACCAACACCACCCTTAATGTAGTTAGGATTTAGAGACACTTGAATGACCAAAAACCAAGCTTGAAGACCCCTTCTTTCTGCCCAAAAATGTCGAACAGCAGCAGCAGTTTTGGACAGCAATATTCAGCTGTTTTGGCACTTCAAAATATTATATATTTTGAGTCTTTCTTTGGTCTATTAAAACTAGCATGCACTTAGGGAGTTGTGGTCTTTAAAAGTCACAAGAATAAGCATGGGTGGACTCTTCTTGGAGCCTACAAAACTGCCCACACTTACACATTTATTTTATACAAGATTCAATTTTATAAAACTTGTATATAAGTTTATAAAACTTATATAAAACAAACATGTATTTGTTACTTGCAACAATTTTATAAACCATTTTATAAAATATAACACAACATAATTATTTAAACCTATAAATAATTACATATAAATTATCCAAATAATTTAACCCAAGTGATGATATTTTAGAAAACCGATTTTCTAAAATCCAAGTGTCGCGTATTTATTTAACGATCCATTCGTTAAGATTAAATACTTATAAGGTGTCGGTAAGCTTGTTATTGGGTATGACCCGACTTGGATCATGACATATTAGCCACATTAATTTAATATGTCTCTCGGGCATACGAAATACCTTCAATTCTCGCTACTGCATGCTACTATTTGCTTTTGATTGCATGTTACTTCTGTTTGATACTATTAATATTGCCATGCTATGTACTGCTGTAGACGATCTAGGCTACTGTAGTTACTATGCCTGATTACGTGCTTGCTATATGTCTTACTGACATGGAAAAAGTTATTTTTCCTTGTTTAGATGTCGGACATGCCGCCCATGACCATTGACTTTGAGAGTGATTCAGATACATCTGCTACCTCGCCTACTATTGTTGCTGACTCACCGCTACCCTCCGGCGACTCTGGCAATTCGTCTTCTGGGGATAGTAGACACACACCTGACCTAATGGACATCTCAGACAGAGACGAGGATCCCGAGGAGATCCCAGCTCCACCCAGCCCTAGACTCCCGGGGCCACAACATCATTTCGATGATACTGTGATCCCTGGGGGAAATGGGGGAGGTCCCTTCCGTAATGACCAATCACTAGAATATCGAAGCCCTAATGCACAAACATGTCCTGCATGTTTTGATCCATGTAAGAGCTTCGTGAGAGGATCCGCTATATTAAGATCTGTGTGAACTTTGCGAATACATATCTTTCCCTTTTCAACTTCATCCCTTATGTAGTTGAATCTCTGCTCAATGTGACGGGTCTTTTGATGAGCACGAGGTTCCTTGATTTGAGCAATCGCACCCTCGTTGTCACAAAAGATCTCAAGAGGGTCCTGAATGGAAGGGACTACTCCTAAGTCGTCGATGAATTTCTTCATCCATGCAGCTTCCTGAGCTGCTAATGATGCGGCGATGTACTCCGACTCTGTAGTGGATAGAGCAACAACATCCTGTTTTGAACTCTTCCAAGAGACCGCACCTCCATTTAATGTGAAGACATAACCGGATTGTGATCGAGAATCATCACGATCAGTTTGGAAACTCGCATCCACGTAACCTTTTACAGCGAGTTCCTCCTCACCAGACCCATATATCAGAAACATATCCTTAGTCCTCCTAAGGTATTTCAATATACTTTTAACAGCAATCCAATGACCGTTTCCTGGGTTATTCTGGTATCTACTTGTCAGGCTAAGAGCGCATGACACATCCGGTCTAGTACATATCATTGCATACATGATTGACCCAATGGCAGAAGCATATGGGACTTTCTTCATTCTCTCCTGTTCATCTTTCGTGGTGGGGCACTGAGATGAACTGAGAAGTGTTCCCTTTTGAATAGGTACCAAACCTTTCTTAGAGTTCTCCATCTTGAACCTTTTCAAGATCTTTTCAATGTATGCACTTTGATTTAAACCTATCAGTTTCTTGGATCTATCCCTGTAGATCCCAATCCCCAAAACGTATTGTGCTTCTCCAAGATCCTTAATGGAGAAGCATTTGCTTAACCAAGTTTTAACACCTTGCATTGCTGGAATATCATTTCCAAATAACAATATATCATCCACATATAGTACAAGGAACATGATAGTGCTCCCACTAGCTTTCTTGTATACACAAGCTTCATCACCATTTTTAATGAAGCCAAATTTCTTGGCCTCCTCATTAAAACGATGATTCCACATTCTAGATGCTTGTTTCAATCCGTAGATTGACTTCTTTAACTTGCATACCTTTTTAGGATATTTCGGATCAACAAAACCCTCAGGCTGAACCATATAGACATCTTCCTCAAGATGTCCATTTAGGAAAGCGGTCTTGACATCCATTTGCCATATTTCATAATCATAATGAGCAGCAATGGCAAGTAATATCCTAATAGACTTTAGCATTGCCACAGGCGAAAAAGTTTCATCATAGTCAACCCCTTGAGTTTGAGTGAAACCTTTTGCTACAAGTCTAGCTTTATATGTATCCAAGTTTCCATGTATGTCGGTTTTCATTTTGAAAAGCCATTTACAATCAACTAGCCTTGAGCCAGCAGGTTGTGTAACAAGTTCCCAAACTTGGTTGTCATACATGGATTGCATCTCAGCGTTCATGGCTTCCTGCCATTTATCTTTATCAATCCTTGATAAAGCATCTTGGTAGTTTATTGGTTCATCCAAATCAACCACATAGCAACCATCCATGAGAAACCCATATCTCTCAGGAGGATTACTAATCCTACCAGATCTGCGAACGTCTTGTGTATTTTGATCATCCATTTGATCATTCTCAACATTTTCATGTTGAGTGCTAGTGTCAACCAATTGTGTATCATCTACTTGATCTTGAACCTCCTCAAGATCTATCTTCCTTTCACTATTCCCTTCCATTAGGAACTTAGTTTCAAGGAATTCCGCCTTCCGAGCAACAAATACATTCTGCTAGGATGGATCATAGAAATAATATCCCATATCATTCTTGGGATATCCTATGAAGATACACTTCGTGGATCGAGCATTCAACTTATTAGGGACGTAACGCTTAGGATAAGCTTCACATCCCCATACCTTTAAGTATGATAGAGATGGAGGTTTTCCAAACCACATCTCATGAGGTGTTCGTTCCACTTTCTTGGTTGGGGCCATATTTAAAATACGAGCCGCGGAGCATAGACAATAACCCCAAAATGATAGAGGTAACGAGCTTCTAGCCATCATAGATCGAACCATATCCATTAGGGTTCGGTTCCACCTTTCGGAAACTCCATTCAGTTGGGGTGTTCCAGGAGGAGTGAGTTGTGAGATAATCCCACAATTTCTAAGATGATCTTGGAAGGCATCGCTTAGGTATTCACCTCCTCTATCGGTACGCAGTACCTTGATTGTCTTGTTGAGTTGATTTTGTACTTCGTTTTGATATTCTTTGAATGCTTCAAAAGTTTCATCCTTATGCCTTAACAAGTAGACATATCCGAAACGACTGAAGTCATCAATGAATGTAACAAAGTATCTTTCACCATTCCTAGTCATGGGCTTAAAGGGACCACACACATCCGAATGTATTAATCCCAATAAGTCTTTAGCCCTTTCATAGGTCCCTTTGAAAGGTGCTTTAGTCATTTTGCCTTGTAAACAAGATTCACATACATCAAACGAGTCCATCTCATTTGATTTTAAAAGTCCATTCTTTTGAAGTGTATGCATTCGGTTCTTGTTTATGTGACCAAGGCGACAATGCCATAAGTAGGAATCACTCAAATCCCTTTTGAGTTTCTTGGTGCTTGTATGGTACATTGAGCTACTAGATGATGTGTCATCATGAACCAATTCATAAATTCCATTTGAAGGCGAAGCCTTGAAATAGAATACATTATCTAAACAAACATGGATATCATCATTAATAAAATTAACATTAAAACCATATTGTTTCAAACGGGAAACAGAAATAATGTTTCGACACAAGTCGGGTGCATACAAAACATCATTCAAAATAAGTTCCATGCTACTTGGAAGTTTTAACACAAAGTCTCCTTGAGCTTTCACTTGCACTTTAGCTCCATTCCCCATGAAGAGACTTGATGTTCCCGTTTGCTTGTTACTTCTTTTGAACCCCTGCAAAGAATTGCAAATGTGAGTTCCACATCCAGTGTCTAATACCCATGTATTAGAAGAAGTAATACTAAGCTCTATATATACCATATATATATTACCTGAGGATTGTCCCGCATCCCTCTTTTCCTTCAACTCCTTAAGGTAGACCGGACAGTTTCGTTTCCAATGACCCATCTCACCGCAACCGAAACATGGGTCTTCCTTGGGGTTTGCCTTTTCCGCAACCTTTTGCTTTTTGTTCTTGTTCTTGGTTGGGGTAACCATCTTCACCTTTCCCTTGCCTTGATAGGCGGGTCCTTTTCTCTTAGCCACCTTAGGCTTAGAGGTGTTGTTACCTTTTGACCCGCCATCATTGATCATTAGCACGAGTGAAGCCCTTTTACCCATGCTTGTTTCGGCCGTTCTTAACATGCCATGAAGCTCACCGATGGTCTTATCCATCCCATTCATATTGTAATTAATTACAAATTGGTCAAACCTCTTTGACAGGGAGTTTAGGATAAGATCAGTGGCTAGCTCATTAGATATGTTGAGATTAAGACGGTTTGCGCGATCAATAAGGCTTTTCATTTTGAGGACATAAGAGGATACGGATTGGGTGTCATCCATACGACATGCATGTAACGCTCGAACCGTTTCGAAGCGCTCGACACGTGCTTGTTGAAGGAACATCTCCTTCAATTGCGTAATCAAGTCATATGCACTATGATGTTCGAAATCCTTTTGGAGTTCGGGTATCATAGTCCCAAGCATTAGGCAAGCGACTTGCACCGAATCGGCGCAATACTTGTCATAATAAGCCATGCCCTCTAGATCTTCCTCATCCGGTTGGTCGGGAATAGGGTCCTCCAACACATACGCTTTATCCTCAAGTTTGAGGACAATTCTAAGATTGCGGAACCAATCCATAAAGTTCGTATGGTTGAGTTTGTCTTTCTCGAGGAGAGACCTTAACGATAGGTTGTTCAAGTTAATAGGTGCATTTTGCATGTTGTTGTTATTGGCGGCCATCTACAAAATTTAACAAAGTTCATTTAAGTATCGATTTTTAAATTTAATGAACAATACCCTTTTAAATTTTAATTGACTTATTAAATATTAGAATCCAACGGTAAATCAAATTTCGGTTAGGTGACCTTTATCCCGTCATTTGATTTAGCTAGGTAGTCATTTATATGACAATTGCAATCCTTTTGCAACTTCTAAATTATGGGATCATACAATCCTTTTGCATGGCATATTTATCCCATCAACGCCTATTTGTTTCTCATGCTTCGGTGACCCTAAGTTCATGATTCCCAAATCAAGTCGTCCTACTTGTGTAAACATGTAAAATTAATATACAAGTGGTTAGGTGACCTTTATCCCACAAGCATGCGAATTTTACCTTAACCATATTAGTTAGCTCATAACGGTTAGGTGACCTTTATCCCATTATGAGTTCCCTACTATGTTTAAGTGTCCCACAAAAGGATGGCGTTAAACTTGTTTACCTTGTCGATTAAGGGATTTTAAGTTTTCGTTAATTCTAGTTTAAGAAAACATTTATGCCATACACCAACATGCATTTAGTGTATGGTTCATTTGAAATCCATTTTCAAGTCTTGTAATTTGCCAATTACTTGATATAAACCATTTTATATATATGTGATCCTTTTCTTGTTCTTAATAACCATTTATTAAGGTCTTTAGTTGCTTTTAATTTAACCAATTAAATTGTCGTCTTGCATGTTATTAATACGTCTAATTTAACCAATTAAATTGTCGTTTTGCTTGTTGTTATCTTGTGATTAATTGTATCAACCAAACATACAATACAATAAACAAACAAACAACCACACATGCAAAACAAGTATGTTCACAATCTAGCCATTTTGGTGGACATTTGTTTAGCCGAAAACAAATGTCACCGGGTTAAGGGGTAATAATACAAAGTAGGAGATTTCAAATCTCCCACTTAACCTTGCATCCATATGTTCCTTGTGTTCTTCAAGTCTTCATCATCATGTATCTTCATTTTACAAAATATGTATCCTAATACATTTTTATCTAGAAAATGAAAATACAACCTATTCTATTTTACATACCAAATGTAAAACAAATTACATAGCCAAAATAAATATTACATCCAATTGAATGAATTAATATTACATACCAAATGAATATTACAAATTAACCAAACATACAACCATAACATGCATTCAACACAAGGTCAAGGCTATGATTGTGAACATGAACATGCAACCAAATATGACCAAATGAAAGAGCTCAAAACCCACTTTTGGAACCCAAACAATTCGGCCTAACACATAAACCCACCCAAACCCATTGATTTTTGCAATCTACATTCATGCATGTTCATAGATTGCAAATATAGTGGGTTTAAAACAACATTACGAAGCATATTTCAACAACCTCGGCTCTAGATACCATTGAAGGGATTTAACAAGTTTGAAACTCTTAAAACCATTTAAGAATCATTATAAAACGGAAGCGTGAAATTACCAATTTTACTTGTTATCATTAAACCAATTAAAGCTAAATCCCATCTTGGATCAAGTTGTGAAATAATGCTTACTAATTAACAAGAAAGGAAGAGTTTTATACCTCCTTAAAACAAGTTTAAGGACTGAATTGGATAGCTGCAATGATGAAGAAGAAGATGGCTTATAAGCTTCTAACTTGAAGCCTCAAACAAGTAATACCCCAAGCTTTAGTGCACCAACACCACCCTTAATGTAGTTAGGATTTAGAGACAATTGAATGACCAAAAACCAAGCTTGAAGACCCCTTCTTTCTGCCCAAAAATGTCGAACAGCAGCAGCAGTTTTGGACAGCAATATTCAGCTGTTTTGGCACTTCAAAATATTATATATTTTGAGTCTTTCTTTGGTCTATTAAAACTAGCATGCACTTAGGGAGTTGTGGTCTTTAAAAGTCACAAGAATAAGCATGGGTGGACTCTTCTTGGAGCCTACAAAACTGCCCACACTTACACATTTATTTTATACAAGATTCAATTTTATAAAACTTGTATATAAGTTTATAAAACTTATATAAAACAAACATGTATTTGTTACTTGCAACAATTTTATAAACCATTTTATAAAATATAACACAACATAATTATTTAAACCTATAAATAATTACATATAAATTATCCAAATAATTTAACCCAAGTGATGATATTTTAGAAAACCGATTTTCTAAAATCCAAGTGTCGCGTATTTATTTAACGATCCATTCGTTAAGATTAAATACTTATAAGGTGTCGGTAAGCTTGTTATTGGGTATGACCCGACTTGGATCATGACATATTAGCCACATTAATTTAATATGTCTCTCGGGCATACGAAATACCTTCAATTCTCGCTACTGCATGCTACTATTTGCTTTTGATTGCATGTTACTTCTGTTTGATACTATTAATATTGCCATGCTATGTACTGCTGTAGACGATCTAGGCTACTGTAGTTACTATGCCTGATTACGTGCTTGCTATATGTCTTACTGACATGGAAAAAGTTATTTTTCCTTGTTTAGATGTCGGACATGCCGCCCATGACCATTGACTTTGAGAGTGATTCAGATACGTCTGCTACCTCGCCTACTATTGTTGCTGACTCACCGCTACCCTCCGGCGACTCTGGCGATTCGTCTTCTGGGGATAGTAGACACACACCTGACCTAATGGACATCTCAGACAGAGACGAGGATCCCGAGGAGATCCCAGCTCCACCCAGCCCTAGACTCCCGGGGCCACATCATCATTTCGATGATACTGTGATCCCTGGGGGAAATGGGGGCGGTCCCTTCCGTAATGAGCGTGGACATTGGGTTAGACGCATGATGTGCGAGCGAGGTGTAGTACGAAATACTATTATAGTTTACTACAAAATACTATTAATTACGATACAATTTTACACAAGTTATTTATTTATTTATCGAATGGATATACCTAAACCTTGCTACAACACTTATAGGCAGTGTACCTAATCGTAGAGTAGTGTAGTTTTTAGTAAGTCCGGTTCGTTCCACAGGGAGCTAGTGATTACGTACTATATTTTTAACAACTATATATATAAAAGGGGGGTTTATCGTTTAATGACCGGTTTGTCGATTTTAAATAAAGCGTAAAGATAAATGACGATAATTAAAATGCGTAAAATAAATAACAATATTTAAATGACGATATATAAAATTGCGAATAATAAAATGACAGTAAATAAAAGTACGATGAGAAATACAATAAAAGAATTATGCTTATTTAAACTTCCGTAATCATGATGCGTGACGTTTTGATTTTAATTTATTACCCTGGGTTAATTGTCCTTTATCCTGGATTATTTTATATCTATTTGGTTATTTGTCCATAATAGTCCATCGGTCATAATTATAAAATGCTCGTCAAATTAACCATATTCCCGAAGTTAAATATTCCAACTAATTAGGGATTTAAACTGTAACAAGGTTTTAATACTTTGTTAATATTTACACCAGGTTATCGACTGCGTGTAATCCAAGGTTTTAATACTTTGTTAACAATTACACCAATTACCCTTGTATGTAATCCACCCCTGTTTTAATTAGTCCATGATACATTAATTTATCCACTTGGCCAAAATGAATAATCAATTACCCAATCCAATTGATTAATTAAATAATTGTAAACGATGTCGTATAAATGTCACTAAATAGGACTTTCGTAATCATTTTAATAATTATTAGATTAACTAATTTGAAGATAGGTTCGACAGGTTCCAATGAGTTGTCATTCAATTAGACAATACCCCCCAGCTATTAATAGTCAATAGTCCAATGTTCACAAGTGTCGGTCTTTTGTCCAAACCCTAATTACGGTACAAAATCCAATAACCCCATCTTAATATTTAGCCCAACATCACGATTACTTCGGCTCAAATAAGCATAATAATAACTTAGTTACAAGAAATTAATTTAAAAAGGAAGAACATAGCTTACAGTGATTATTTATCGCGTAGCGTTACACGGATAGAGTTCCGACATACAAAACCTTAAAACATTTCTTACATTAACCCAATTATTATTAAACTTAATATTATAAATATAAATATATATATTTCTTACAGAGGAAGAAGAGTGAAAGAGTGTGTATAACTTGTCGAAATTTGTTGCAATTTATAGACATGACCTGCCTTTTTCAGTCATGCGATCGCATGATTTATGGGCTTCCTGGCCATGCGATCGCATGGCCAGCTGTGACAGCTCATTTGCTTGCCAAAAACGTGGGCGGCTCACTTATTTAAAATATATAATATAATATATATAATTTTATATAATTATATATATATTATATTATATTCTTGTGCATAGTTGACTTGTTATTTTAGCTCCGTTTACTCGCGCGTTGATGCTCGGTTCATGTCTCAGTTCCGAATCTTCGAACGTCTTTTTGTACTCTTTAATACTTTGTACTTTATGTTTCGCAATTTGTAATTTGCACAAAAAATTATTTTCATTAAATCCCAAAATCCGTGCAAGTCTTTAACTCACTTTTAGTGGCACTTTTGAGTACACTATGGCTTTAGTGGCACTTTTTTAGCTTTAGTGGCACTTATTCTTCAATTCTTTAATCTTCGTGCTTCGTCTTCACATTTATTTATTTAAACGATTACAACTAAAAAAATAGAACAATTACAACTAAAAACTTTACATATTGGGATGATATTGTGACTAAATATATGTTCGTTTGGAGCACTATCAAATATCCCCACACTTGAATGTTGCTTGTCCTCAAGCAATACAGAACTTGAAATTAAATCACACTTCACTCGAATCACTTTTTTATTCTCATACTTTATACATCAGTGATTATAATACGGCGTTATGAACAATGATAGTAACGATGTGGTTTACAGTCCCACATGACTATGAAAATTTAGATCCTTAAGGAAATTGGATCTTTATGAAAACATTTGATCTTTTGAAAATTCAAGCTAGATTTTACTCTAGATAAGTTTTCCAGAATAACCCTTCACCGGTGTTTGCAAAATGTTTTTATGGATTTTGTGGGTTTCAGATTTTAAAATTTTAGCTCAAAACTTGCGGTTTTATGTCACCCACTTGCTAACCTTGTATTAGGAAAGCAACACGTCCAGTTTACTTGTTCCGTATATTACCTTTCGGAAAACTACCGTCCGGTTGTAAAGGAAAGCGATGAACAAGCAACTGTTAAGGCAATGTCTAATGACATGCAGATGTTATGGTCCACAACGTGTCGGATGCAATTACTATCCTTTGTAGAAGAAATAGTAAAGATCACCCTATAATTTTTTGGTCTGGCACAAGGTCTTGTATTCGACCATGCTATACAACCACCGTTCTTACCGTTGACACCCGATTTGGTTCAGGTGACCTAATGAATTCCGGTGAATTCTTAGGACTTTACGTTCAATGGTAATGAATGCATTAAAAATGGGTTTTTCAGAAAACAAATCGGTTTTAATTTGATCAAAATATTTTCTCGTTCAAGCTCGAGTTTAGATATCATTGTATTCCATTAGTTTTTAATTCTCAATCTTTATGGTCAATCTCAAGGATTGAGTAATATCAGGCTTAAAAGCTGATTTTTAATCTTTAAGGAGATTATCCTTTCTGGGGGTCTGATTCATTAGTCTTATCAAGCTAATTTGCATGGCGCCCTCCCCATTTTACGAAACAGATCCTCTCATGGCAACCCTGTTTGATGTTGAGGTTCGTGGATTTCCTGCTAATTTTAGAGATGACTTTTCTAGATTTTTCGTCAACCTACAGCTGGTCTGGACGACAACTTCCTGACCTAAATCAAGAAGTACGTGTCTTTTTCGGAAGACTTTACTTCCTTTTAATGATGGAATTGATTCATCGTGTAGATCCATCTTTCTTTCAAATATATTACAGTAAATCGGGTAAAACTGATTAGTTTTGTCCAAAACAAAAGTACCTGCAATAATCTTGTACAAATATATGTGATATATGTTAAAGAACTTGGTGCATTCTTCCCACACTTAGCTTTTATTTTATTTCTTTCTTTGCCTTTTTATTCTCTTCTACTCCATTTTAAATGAATTCAAGCATTTTGGGTTGGTCCTCAATTTATTTCCTTTTCGAGGTAACAATAATTTCGGTATTATCACCTAGTTTTATCGTTCATAAATATGTATAAACATGATTTTGAATTCATTTAATTGAAAATTTTTCAAATTTTCACAAGATTTGGCAATTAAACTAAGTGTAAACCCGAGAGAATTTATAACCCTTCCCCACACTTGAGATCTTGCAATGCCCTCATTTGCAAAAAATCAGTAAAAATTTAAAATCATGAGGGCGATTAGCGTAGAAAAATGATTAAAAATACCGAGTTTGCAATCATATTGTTTGTTCGAATGATAAATGGTGCACATCATTTGCTCATTCCTACAGTTGCTATATCACATTTGATAGTTTGCGTCTTGTCGTCAAAATTAATAGCTTTTGCTGAACTTAATGCCAGTCTTATAAAGTGCGTTGTTTTACCCTGTTTTGTACATAACATAAAATACAAACATATATATGCATATTTTTGAAGTTTGGTATATAACCCCACGTCCATATAATATTTTTGCCATACTTTAGATCAATAATATTAAAATAATGGTAACAAAATTTTTCGCCCCATCCTTGGGTAAAGCAATTTCGGTTCCATGACCTAGTCTTTAACTTACGACAAATTTTAGAAATCATTTTTTTTAATCTTAATGAAATAAAGTAAATTTTGTTTTTAAATTCACACAAAACTTAAATTTAAAATGCATATTAATTTTATACAAAAACTACAAAACAAAAATTCAGAATGGGGGGAGAAAACTAGTTCTTTAGTGTCTGCTAGTGGAAAAGACCAATCGGATTCCATTCTTGGAAACTACATGAGAACAGAAAAACTAACTCTAGACAGCATTTTCTTTTTAGAACATTTGAATCTCCCCACACTTAGGTAGCTGTGGTGTCGAAATTGTGGTTAACTTCATCGTCAATTTCTCTTAGACCATAATCAACTTGCATATATGTGACTTTTGCTTTAAGCCATTGGTCGGATTCCTGTGTAATATCCACAAATTCAACTAGTTTCACCTTTTCTTTTAACGATAGATTGGATACTAACCGGTTACATAACTTAAAGTTCCCCTTGGTTCTAGCATCGCGAATTCGTTTAATAAGTTTCTTCATTAAAATTTTAATAACGGGGTCATTTAATTTCACATCAACAACGGGATTCTTTGTTATCAGGTCATCATTAGGTGTTACTTCATCTTCCCCACACTTAAGCGTTTTATTATTGCTAAGCACTACCGTTGGAGTTGGTAAAACAATATGGTTCTTACCAATCGTTTTTATTGGTTCAACGAATTTGGTTGGTGGAGATTTAGACTTTCGAATCACAAAGGTGACAGATTTTTCACCATTACTAAGTGTCATTCTACCCTTTTTACATCAAATAACGTCTCGGTGGACGCTAAGAATGGTCGACCTAAAATTAGAGGAATGTTTGAGTCCTCTTCTATGTCAATGACAATAAATTCGACTAGACATGTTAAATTACCCACTTAAACGGGTAGGTTGTTAGCAATTCCAACAGGGTGCTTAATGGTTTTATCAAGGAGTCGAACACTCATTTCTGTTGGACTTAGCTCACCTACTCCTAATCTTTTATATAATGAAAGAGGCATAACACTCACACTCGCACCTAAATCTGCTAGTGCATCATACATGACACAATCACTAAGTAGATAAGGAACAATAAATTCACCCGGATCACCCAACCTGGGTGAAAGTTTTGGTGGAACTGTCTTCACCGGGTTTATTTTTACGGTTTTTGTTTCTTGTACCTTCTTATTATTCTTCTTCTTTCCAAAGGTATCACAAACTTTATTACCCATCACTTGCTCATACTCAACTCCTTTTTTTAGAAACGGGATGGGTAGTCTACATGTTGCAACCACTGGCTTTACATACTCGGGTGGTGGTGGTGTTGTAACTTCTTCATTGTTACTCACATTTAAAACCTTTCCATCTTCTGGTGCTGATTTTTCAGTTGTTATTGACACCATATTAACATTCTCATTCCGAGGATTTACTTCAGTATCACTCGATAGCTTTCCTTGTTCCCTCTTACTCATCATGCTAGCAAGAGTACCTACGTGTTTTTCTAGATTCAAAATGGAAGATTGTTGAGTTCTAAATGACTGATCAAACCTCTCATTTGTTTGGGTTTGAGATGTAATAAATTGTGTTTGAGATTCCATTAGCTTTTGTACCATTTCTTCCAGATTTGACTTTTTCTCTTCGGTTTGTTGTGGTGGTTTATACAAGCAAGGTCTTTGTTGATTGAAAGTGTTGTTTTGAGTTGGTTGGTTATTCGGAACTTGTTGGTTGTACGAGTTATTGTTGGGTCCATTTTGATTGTAAAGAATGTTTTGATTTCAATTGAAGTTTGGCCTTGGCGGTTGATAATTATTTTGATAATTATTTCCCGGCCTTTGGTTCATGTAGGAAACATTCTCACGTTGTTTCATGGTTTGTTCAATGTGACAATCTTTCGTTAAGTGTGGTCCACCGCATTGCTCACAACCGATTCGTATTGCGTGAATATCTTTAGTCATCTTTTCCATTCATCTCTCGAAAGCATCTATCTTTGCGGAAACGGAATCAAAGTCATGGCTAGAATCGTCTTTAGCCACTTTAGATGAACGAAAAATATCTTTTTCTTGATGCCACTCATGCGAGTGGAAGGCTGTATTATCAATTATCTTGTGAGCTTCGGTTGTGGTTTTCTTCATAATGGAACCACCAGCTGCTGTGTCGATGTGTTTTCATGTAGCAAAGTCGACACCTTGGTAGAATATTTGTACTATTTGATAAGTGTCTAAACCGTGCTTAGGACATCCTCTCAACAACTTTCCAAATCTTGTCCACGCCTCATATAATGTTTCATTTGGCTTTAGCGCGAACGTAACAATTTCTCCTTGAAGTCTCATGGCTTTAGATGCCGGAAAGAATCTTTTAAGAAATTTCTCAACTAAAACATCCCATGTATCAATCGTTTCTTCGGGTAACGATTCTAACCAATCTTTGGCTTCTTCCTTTAAAGTCCAGGGAAACAACATGAGATATATCTGTTCATCCTCAACTTCTCTGATTTTAAATAGAGTACAGATCCTATTAAAGGTTTGAAGATGTTCGTTTGGATCTTCTTTTGGCGTACCACTATATTGGCATTGATTAGTTACCATGTGTAGAATTTGTCCTTTGATTTCATAATCTGGCGCATTAATGTCTGGCCGAATAATGGTGTGACCTTGTCCCGTGCGTGTGGCTCTCATTCGATCTTCCATACTTAGAGGTTCCATTATTTCCATATTTGAAATTGTTGAATCCGAATCACTAGAAGATTCTGATTTAACAGTTTGTGGTTCAGGAGGAATGATTAGTGGTTCAGGATCTTGGAATTGTCCTTGAATATCCTCCAGGTTCTCAATTGCGAAGTCGAGTTCAAAAGATGGATTATCGGGATTTTGAGTTGGAGTACTTGTTTGACTAGATGATGGTTCTAAAGAAAAATCAACGACGATAATGTTGGCTAGATATCTTGATCGGGTTACAGGTGGTGAACGTATGAAAGGTGGTGAACGTTTTGCTCGGTGCATTCACTGAATATCCAATTAGTTATAAAGATAAAAATTATATAAGTTATCAAATTAATAGACTTTTCTGATTTTGTTCACGTTTCGAATAGCCAATAGACACAGCAGGTAGCCAGGACCCTTTAAATCGGAAGCCCACAACTCGCCACTAACAAATCCAACTATTACTACGAACCAGAAAATTTGGATGTCTATCAATTTAATCGCTTAAAATAATTTTTCGTTGAAATTTAAAGATAAAAAAATTCTATGTCCTCAAAACTAGAGCGTAGAAATGAGGAAGAAAAAGCGCGTCGAAAAATAAGAGGTCGAAAAATAAAGAGTCGAAAAATAAAGAGTCGAAAATAAATCTAAAACTTATAAACTAAAATTTTACGTCTAAAACTTAGCGTCTAAAGGTATTAAAGCTTAAAAAGAATTCTATAGGAAAATCGGCAAAAACTTAAAAGGCACTAAAATCTAAAAACTGCGTCGCAAAATTCGAAAGCGCCTATATCTTAATTCTAAAGAAAAAGCACTTAAGGGATTTTACGGCAAAACTTAAAGATTTAGAAAAACTACGGCAAAATACTAAGTTCAAAACTAATTACGAACGATAAATAAACAAATTACGAATTAAACGATTAATATACAATTTATAAAAAGAAACAAAAAAATGATAAAATTACTTATTTTTATAAAAAATATTATTTTTATATTATTATTTTATAAAAGTATTAATTTATATATTAATAAAACTACTTAAAACTTAAAATACAAAATTAATTAAAACTAAAACTAATTATTATTTAATTAAAACCCTAATTAGGTTAATTAATAATAATAATAATTAATAAAACCCTAAACCGTAATTAATGAGTACTAGGTTCAGCCGTGTCAGACCAAGCCATGCGGTCGCATGGATTCAACGTTTCCAGCTCATGCGATCGCATGAGAGTGCAGGTGCAGTTTTCTTGCAGTTTCAAATTGTGCAGGCTCAAATCATTTTTTTTTTTACTTTTTTTTTTTTTCAAATATGAATTTAATTCATACTTTTTACAAAATTAATATATGAGAAATATTTAGAATTATATTTTTAAGAACTAAAAAAAATATACTTTTATACTTTATATAAAATATATTTTCTTTTTATTCGAACACTTAAATGGATATATATATATATATATATATATATATATATATATATATATATATATATATATATATATATATATATATATATATATATATATATATATATATATATATATATATTATATTTTTGTATTTTTATGTTTAAAACTTATTATATTTTTACAAAAATAGCTTAAAAATTAATTTTTTTTATACAGTGTTTCGCTTCGGCATATGCTCCCCGGCAGCGGCGCCAAAAACTTGATGTGCGAGTGAAATGTAGTACGAAATACTATTATAGTTTACTACAAAATACTATTAAATACGATACAATTTTACACAAGTTATTTATTTATTGAATGGATATACCTAAACTTTGCTACAATACTTATAGGCAGTGTACCTAATCGTAGAGTAGTGTAGTTTTTAGTAAGTCTGGTTCGTTCCACAAGGAGCTAGTGATTACGTACTATATATATAAGTAGTAATATTATAAAAGGGAGGTTTACCGTTTAATGACCGGTTTGTCGATTTTAAATAAAGCGTAAAGATAAATGACGATAATTAAAATGCGTAAAATAAATAAAAATATTTAAATGTCGATATATAAAATTGCGAATAATAAAATGACAGTAAATAAAAGTACGATAAGAAATACAATAAAAGAATTATGCTTATTTAAACTTCCGTAATCATGATGTTTGACGTTTTGATTTTAATTTATTACCCTGGGTTAATAGTCCTTTGTCCTGGATTATTTGATATCTATTTGGTTTTTTGTCCATAATAGTCCATCGGTCATAATTATAAAATGCTCGTCAAATTAACCTTATTCCCGAAGTTAAATATTCCAACTAATTAGGGATTTAAACTGTAACAAGGTTTTAATACTTTGTTAATAATTACACCAGGTTATCGACTGTGTAATCCAAGGTTTTAATACTTTGTTAACAATTACACCAATTACCCTTATATGTAATCTACCCCTGTTTTAATTAGTCAATGATACATTAATTTATCCACTTGGCCAAAATGAATAATCAATTACCCAATCCAATTGATTAATTAAATGATAGTAAATGATGTCGTATAAACGTCACTAAATAGGACATTCGTAATCATTTTAATAATTATTATATTAACTAATTTGAAGATAGGTTCGACATGTTTCAATGAGTTGTCATTCAATTAGACAATACCCACACCTATTAATAGTCAATAGTCCAATGTTCACAAGTGTCGGTCTTTTGTCCAAACCCTAATTATGGTACAAAATCCAATCACCCCTTCTTAATATTTAGCCCAACATCACGATTACTTTGGCTCAAATAAGCATAATAATAACATAGCTTACAGTGATTATTTATCGCGTAGCGTTACACGGACAGAGTTCCGACTTACAAAACCTTAAAACATTTCTTACATTAACCTAATTATTATTAAATTTAAATTAAAATTAATATTATAAATATAAATATATATATTTCTTACAGAGGAAGAAGAGTGAAAGAGTGTGTATAACTTGTCGAAATTTGTTGCAATTTATAGACCTGACCTGCCTTTTTCAGTCATGCGATCGCATGATTTATGGGCTTCCTGGCCATGCGATCGCATGGCCAGCTGTGACAGCTCATTTGCTTGCCAAAAACGTGGGCGGCTCACTTATTTAAAATATATAATATAATATATATAATTTTATATAATTATATATATATTATTCTATATTCTTGTGCATAGTTGACTTGTAATTTTAGCTTCGTTGACTCGCGCGTTGATGCTCGGTTCATATCTCGGTTCCGAATCTTCGAACGTCTTTTCTCTTGTACTTTATGTTTCGCAATTTGTAATTTGCACAAAAAATTATTTTCATTAACTCCCAAAATCCGCGCAAGTCTTTAACTCACTTTTAGTGGCACTTTTGAGTGCACTATAGCTTTAGTGGCACTTTTTTTAGCTTTAGTGGCACTTTTTCTTCAATTCTTTAATCTTCGTGCTTCGTCTTCACATTTATTTATTTAAACGATTACAACTAAAAAAATAGAACAATTACAACTAAAAACTTTACATATTGGGATGATATTGCGACTAAATATATGTTCATTTGGAGCACTATCAAATATCCCCACACTTGAACGTTGCTTGTCCTCAAGCAATACAGAACTTGAAATTAAATCACACTTCACTCGAATCACTTTTTTATTCTCACACTTTATACATCAGTGATTTTAATACGGCGGTATGAACAATGATAGTAACGATGTGGTTTACAGTCCCACATGACTATGAAAATTTAGATCCTTAAGGAAATTGAATCTTTATGAAAACATTTGATCTTTTGAAAATCCAAGCTAGATTTTACTCTAGATAAGTTTTTCGGAATAACTCTTCACCGGTGTTTGCAAAATATTTTTGTGGGTTTTGTGGGTTTCAGATTTTAAAATTTTAGCTCAAAACTTGCAGTTTTATGTCACTCACTTGCTAACCTTGTATCAGGAAAGCAACACGTCCAGTTTACTTGTTTCGTATATTACCTTTCGGTAAACTACCGTTCGGTTGTAAAGGAAAGCGATGAACAAGCAACTGTTAATGCAATGTCTAATGACATGGAGATGTTCATGGTCTACAACGTGTCAGATGCAATTACTATCCTTTATAGGAGAAATAGTAAAGATTACCCTATAATTTTTCGGTATGGCACAAGGTCCTGTCTTCGACCATGCTATGCAACCACCGTTCTTACAGATTGCTCAGAACGGGTGTACTTACAAAGAGTTCATGAGTTGCAAGCCAAATTCCTTCAGTGGAACGGAAGGTCCCGTTGGGTTGACAAGATGGTTTGAAAAGCTCGAATTGGTATTTCGGGTTAGCAACTGTTCCGACACGAACATGACTAAGTTCGCATCCTGCACACTGTCGGATGGCGCTTTGACTTAGTGGAATACGTTCGCCCAGGCTCAGGGAATTGACGAAGCTTATGCAACACCCTGGGAGGAGTTTAAGATGGCTATGATTGAGGAATACTCCCCCAGAATCGAAATTCAGAAAATGGAAGCGGAGTTTTGGGAACTTAAAGTTGTGGGAACTGACCTTGATGGCTATAACTGGAGGTACTTGGAGTTAGCCTTGATGTGCCCCACAATGGTTACTCCTGAGTTCAAACGATTAGAATGGTATCTGTGGGGACTCCCCAAGAACATCCAAGGAAATGTCACCTCTTCGAAACCAGCAAATGTCCGGGAAGCTATGCGCATGACGCACACCTTGATGAATCAAATTACCCGCCAAGAGCCAGAGAAGGTGAAATCAAAATCGGGATCTAGTAATGGGAAACGTAAGTGGGACGGAAGTAAGGGTAAAGGTTTTGATCAAAACCCAACCAAGAGGCATGAGAACTTTAAGGGAAACTACGATTGGAGGAACCCTAACCCTAACCCTAACTACAACGGTAGCCTTCCTCAGTGTAAGAGATGCTACAAGCATCATACTGGATACTTCAACGTAGTGTGTGAGAAGTGTAAAAGGGCTGGACACATCGGCAGAGATTGTAAGAGCAACACCCCAGCTGTGAGGACAAACCCGAATGGACCAAGGAAGTGCTTTGAGTGCGGTCAGCAGGGCCACTTCAAGAATGAATGTCCCAACAAGAAGAAGGATGGCAGGCCAGCACGTGGAAGAGTCTTCAACATGAACGCCATAGATGCCCGTGAGGATCCTGACTTGGTTACAGGTACATTAATTATCAATAAACTATTAGCTTCTGTCTTGTTTGATACTGGTGCCGATAAGAGTTATATATGTAGACACTTTTGCTCTAAGATAGATTGGTCATTAGTTCCTTTGGAGGAGAGTTATCTTGTTGAGGTAGCCAATGGAAAACTTGAGAAAGTTAACGAAATTGGCTGAGGAGGTATAATAAACTTAGCTGGTGTGGATTTTGAGATTGATTTGATACCCATTAAGTTGGGGAGCTTTGATGTGATAGTCGAATGGACTGGATGTCCAAGATAAAGGCAGGAGTTATTTGTGGTGAAAAGATTCTTCGTATACCTCGCGAAGATGGTGAGCCACTAATTGTTTACGGGGAGAGATGTAGCCCAAAGTTGAACCTTATTAGTTGCATGAAGGCACAAAAGGTCATGAGAAAAGGGCGTTTTGCTGTTTTGGCACATGTGAAGAAGTTGGAAACTGAGTTGAAAAGCGTGAAGGATGTACCGATTGTGAACGAATTTCCCGAAGTCTTTCTAGAAGAATTGCCGGGATTACCCCCACCGCGATCAGTGGAGTTTCAAATTGATCTAGTGCCGGGAGCTGCACCTGTAGCTAGCGCACCTTATCGACTTGCGCCTTCCGAACTGCAAGAGTTGCAGAGTCAACTACAGGAACTGATAGACCGTGGATTTATTTGACCAAGTTCTTCGCCTTGGGGCGCTCCCGTTTTGTTCGTGAAGAAGAAGGATGGATCTTTCTGCATGTCTATCGATTATCATGAACTGAACAAGTTGACGATCAAGAACCGGTATCCCCTTCCCAGGATTGACAATATTTTGAATCAGCTGCAAGGATCCAGTGTTTACTCCAAGATCGATTTGCGATCAGGTTATCACCAGTTGAGGGTAAAGAAGAGCGATGTACTTAAGACCGTGTTCTGAACTCGTTATGGTCATTATGAGTTTCTTGTAATGCCATTTGGTTTAACTAACACACCTGTCGTTTTCATGGATTTTATGAATCGAGTATGAAAGCCGTACCTAGACAAATTCGTTATCGTATTCATAGATGATATCCTAATCTATTCTAAAAGCGAAGAAGAACATGAGCAACATCTTTGACTCGTGCTTGAACTCTTGAGACAAGAGCAACTCTATGCCAAATTCTCCAAGTGTGAATTTTGGTTGAAGGAGGTGCAATTTCTTGGTCATATTGTGAGCGATCAGGGTATCAAAGTCGATCCCGCGAAAATTAAAGCCATTAGCAAGTGGGAAACTCCCACTACTCCTACTCATATCCGCCAATTTTTAGGCCTCACCGGTTACTATCGTCGATTCATCGAAGGTTTCTCTCCGATTACACATCCTTTGACCGCGTTAACTCACAAAGAGAAGAAATTCATTTGGGCGGCCGAACAATAGTTGGCATTCCAAATCCTGAAGCAGAAGTTAACCACCGCACCTATCTTATCCCTTCCCGAAGGCAGTGATGACTTCGTTGTGTATTGCGATACCTCCCAACAAGGTTTTGGGTGTGTATTGATGCAACGGAAGAAGGTTATTGCTTACGCCTCCCGACAATTGAAGATTCATGAGCGGAACTACACGACTCACAATCTTGAACTTGGAGCCGTCGTCTTTGCGCTAAAACTGTGGAGACACTATCTTTACGGATCTAAAAGTACCATCTTCACCGACCACAAAAGCCTCCAACACATATTCGATCAGAAGCAGCTAAACATGAGATAGCGACGATGGATCGAGACGTTGAATGATTATGATTGTGAACTTCGTTACCATCATGGCAAGGCAAATGTTGTAGCCGATGCCTTGAGCCGAAAGGAGAGAATGGTACCTCTTCGTGTTCGCGCCTTAAACATCACCATCCACACAAATCTCAATAGCCAAATCCGCGTAGCCCAAGATGAGGCTCTCAAGGATGAGAATATTTCTCAGGAATGTGCGAACATTCTTGTCTCTCGATTCGAGGTTAATGAGACTGGACTCTGATATTTCGCCAGAAGAATTTGGGTGCCTAGTTATGGGGATTTACGGATCCTTATTCTAGATGAAGCCCACAAGTCAATGTATTCGATTCATCCAGGAGCTGATAAGATGTACCACGATCTCAAGGAACAATATTGGTGGCCAAACCTTAAAAGAGATGTTGCTACTTATGTTAGAAAGTGTTTAACTTGTTCCAAGATCAAAGCCGAACATAAGAGGTATAATAACCCGTCCTAATCCATCTGAACGAAGTCATCAACATTAGGTTTCATTGCGATGATCGACTCCAAATAATGTTCTTAAAATGAGCAAATGCACAGCGAAAGACTTAATTCGTACCTGAGAATAAACATGCTTAAAGGTGTCAACCAAAAAGGTTGGTGAGTTCATAGGTTTATCATAACAATCATTTCAATATATTAATAGACCACAAGATTTCCGTTTATAAATATATGTACACTCGCAAGTGTATAAAAGTATTCTATAAGTTGTAGGCACCCGGTAACAAGCCTTAACATTCATGTTTTACCCTCTGAAGTACACCAGATCAGGTGTGTTTAAAATAACCTCGAAGTACTAAAGCATCCCATAGTCAGGATGGGGTTTGTCAGGCCCAATAGATCTATCTTTAGGATTCGCGCCTACCGTACATAGACAAGTAGTTTAATGTTACCAAGCTAAGGGTATATTTCTGGTTTAAACTCACATAGAATTAGTTTTAGTACTTGTGCCTATTTCGTAAAACATTTATAAAACAGCGCATGTATTCTCAGCCCAAAAAAGTAAAGAGTAAAAGGGAGCAAATGAAACTCACCATCCTGTATTTTGTAGTAAAAATACATATGACGTCATTTAATAAGCGTAGGGTTGACCTCGGATTCACGAACCTATAATAAGTATATATATTAACACATAATATTAATCAACTAAGTTTATATATTTTATAATGTATTATGATTAATATCCTTATATATAGTTATTTTAATACTTATAATAAATAATAAATTATATTATATACATATGATATCTAATAATAATATATTGGTTAATATATTTAAAACATAATAGTTTGTAATATTAGTTATATTTGTGTTATACGTAATAATTATATCTTTCAAAAAAATAATATTTGTTGTAATAATAATAATAATAATAATAATAATAATAATAATAATAATGTTAAAAATCATAATTTTAATGTTAAAATAAGAATGATAATAATAATAATTAAAATTTTCATAAAAATAATAGAAATTTTCATAAAAATAATAATAATGATAATAATAATAATAATAATAAAAAGAAGTATACCTTTAAAACAACTTAACAAGAAATAAATGTCATAGCTCGGGATTGAACCCATGACCACTCTTATCACCAACACACGACTCAACCATTACTCCGCTTGTTACTAATTGTTATATCTCGCATGCTTATTCATTTAATATATACTAAACTGTTTATCATTTTCATCCAATCTTCATCCGCAAAATTCATGAACTCAAATTACCAAAAACCAAGATCACGGCTCCAAACAAATTGATTCCATAGCCCACTAAACACAACGTAGTCCAACATTAAAACTCATCGACCCACTTGATAATTAGCATATTTTTGGCCCAAGAAAACGTAAAATAGTCAAGGCCATCGGTTGGTCTATTGACAGTTTTTTTTTTTTACAACTCATAAACAATTCCCATGCATTACTAGTTGTTGGTCAAAAAGAAAGTAAAAGATCTCGTAGATGTTCCATTTTATTTTAATATTTACCAAGTGGATGTTTATTAAATAAAAAAAAATATAGTTGGCAACCACACTTTTCTTTCCTTGGATACCTCATTTGCTCGACATGTTTTTCCCTTTTTGCATAAGGTTCCAAGTCTCAAAAGTTAAAAAGGTTTTAGTTTATTAATATAAACGAACAAGAGTGGTGGACTTGCAAGTGGGTTTTGTTTTCATTTGGTGATTGACAGGAATACGTAAGCATATAACAGTAGTTACGATGGGTTTGAGTGGTGAAGGTAAAAATGATGGTTGCAGTGATGGTTTGCGGTGGTGAAACAGAAACAAGAAGCTCAACAGGTTACTGTAGCGAACAATATAGTTTTTCGATGGTGATCGTCGTAGATAGAAAGACACGAAAGTGATGATTGTTTTCAAGGGAATTCCGGCTGTAAACAGGAAAGAGAGAGATAAATGGTGACTAGTTGATCACAAAAAGGGTTTGAAAGGAAACCGATACAATCATTATGGGTTTAGTATTATAGTGATACATGCCGATGTTCAAAGGTAAATACATCAAAAATCGATCTAGTTTAGTAGCGGGTTTGAGTGGTGTTCTATGATGGGTGTTTGAAAATGATCGTCCATGGTGGTGACATGGGTGTTCATATTTGACGACGGAATTTGGTTATGATTATTGTGATTCGAGAGGTGATTCCTGGATGATGATTTGCAGGGAAGAAATGGGTGAGGTATTTGAGTGTGTGGTTTGCTCAAGCATATAGGTGATATGCATCTATAGATGCACGATATGCAATGTAATAATATATATCATTAATAATAGTTATATGATAACCATATATTAATAATCATGTTGTATAGTTTGAAAGGAACTGGTAACAGAATTAGACAAGAAGGACAGAGTTGTTCAACCAAAAAAAAAGAAAGGAAAAAAATAAACAAATAAAGATCTGCAAATCTGATTCGTACTAATTTAAGAACCTTGATGTTTAACTAATTTGTTTTCATCTGAATAATAATTTATAAGTAAGAATATGAAAAAAAATAAAATACTGTTAATGCTTAATTATAAAATTACTATTTCGAGTTATTATATATACACATTTATTTAAAATTAATTGTTCGTGAACCGTCGAAACTGGTCGAGGTTAAATAAATGAAATAGAGCAATTCAAAATTTTAAGACTTAACATTACAGACTTTGCTTATCGTGTCGAAATCATATGAAGAATAAGTTTAAATTTGGTCGGAAATTTCCGGGTCATCACAGTACCTACCCGTTAAAGAAATTTCATCCCGAAATTTGAGTGAGGTCGTCATGACTAACAATAGAAATGTTTTCGTGACTATTATGAGTTGATAAATAGAGTTTTATCATTATGAATTAATACAGATAAAACGATTCGATGATGTGAAGCGTACGATTGAAGATGTCACAAAATATAGATTCTTAACTTTTGACGTAGTCACAGTGGATTTTCGGAATTCAAGGAATTTAGAGAAAATCTTCGAAATCTAAGAGATCTGATTCTTTGGCGAATATTAAGATTAAGATCTCTATAATTAAATACGGTGATCTGCCTCGATTACTCTGTCTGATATTTTCATTATAAATCAACCTCTTCCGTTCCCTTTATTTTCATCATCCCTATAACTTCTTTCTCAGTCTATTCTTCCAAGGATTGTGTAAATGCTTAATCCAGTTTTAATTCTGAGCATTATTCTGGTCATTACAACAATAATCCTTCTCTTTCAATTGCCTCCAGAGAAATCTGTTTTCTTCTATTATGCCTTAGGGATTATTGTCTTCCCAATTCTCCCGTGTCTTTATTTTGCTATTCACATTGATATACACGGTTTGTAATTTATGTGTTTGTGATTGGCTTTGTATTTTCCTTTATATTTCGAAGCTTCATGCTCTTGTTTTCTCTTCCCGACTTCAAGTCAAGCGAATAATGATCCAGAATTCATAGGTATGAAGTTTCGATTGCTCATAATGTTCTAAGCAGGAAGGAACGTAATAGCACGATTTGATTTTCAAATTTATCAACATCACGAAAGATAGAACCATCAAGAATACATTTTCTCAATATGTTCAGAAGTTAAGTAGAATGAAAGAGTTATGTAACATGGCACATGATGATGTTATAGTCTGTGAATCATCACGTCCCATTAGAAACTCAGCATAACTTACTATAATATAATCACGTTGGCCAAGCGCCATTATATTATACTAACCCATGCTTCAATTCCCAACACTTCTCCACAATTCATTCATAATTTGTACTTAGATTTTTACAGAAGTTTCCAATATAATGGAATACATATATCACGAAGAGGTATATAATTTTGGTCGAGAATATTTATGAAAATATCCTCAAAAATATCGAAGATATTTATGATGAAATTTTGGAATTTCCAAGTTCGAAGGTTGATGAAGAAAAATTTTCCGCAAGAATTTAGAGTAAGGAGCAGGATATTCACTAATAACTTCAGCAGGCATTGAATCATTTGGATTCTTTGAAGTCAAACTTAGTCTTTGTGATTTGTCCACGGCTTCCTTCATAGTTTCGCATAATTCGCTTTTCGGTACTAAATTTTCTATTGAGTGTTTCCATCACTCCATTCTTTATCATCAAACTCTTGGCCATTAAGACCATCTACAACATGCTACTTCGTCAGTATTTTCATGGTTAACGGATCTGGGTCATCGGTTATCAAACCGAGATAATTTCAGGAGAATTGTGTTTTTAGATGATTAAACGCTGATGGTAATATGGTGGAATATGAAGTGTTCTCCGGTAACGATGAGAAAAGCCAATCGTATATTTCAAAGTTATAATAAGACTTATTCGAATGAAAAGTCGAAGTTGATTTGCTGAAGCTGTGACAAAATTGGCTACTTTGGAAAAGGATTGCAAAGTGATTTTCGGTAGTAACATCGCCAAAGGAGCTAGCGCATATACGTGTTAAACCTTTACTCAGGTTCCAAGAGTTTTTCAGGTGCATAACTATATGCATAGATCTTTTCTTCCGTAGATGAAGTGCGGTTGGTTCATCTTCTCGATTGAGATGTTTTCAAGAATCATGAAAGGTTTGAACGCAAATTGTAATCGTCAAGATACGAATGAGGTTTAAGATGAAATCAAGTGGCAAACTTGAAGAATTATTTAATTTCATATATTATAATCAATATTTTAATTCATTTTAATTGTCCAAAGTTAGTAGTCCAATAGTCCAATAGTCCAATAGTTCATATATAGTTTAATATATAACATTCGAATTAATTAATACGTATCGTGACCCGTGTACCAGTCTCAGTATTGATCACAACTCAAATTATATATATATATATTTTGGAATCAACCTCAACCCTGTATAGCTAACTACGTCATTTGCATATAGAGTGTCTATGGTTGTTCCAAGATAAATATATAGATGGGTCAATATGATATGTCGAAACCTTGTATACATGTCCCGTTATTTAAAGTGCGTAAAATAAATACAGAAATTAAATGACGTTAAATAAAATTGCGAGAATGTAAATTGCGATAATTAAATTGCGATAAATAAAATGTAACCAGTTAGCTAGGAACGGTTAGCTAGGAACAGTTAGCGTGGATTCTTAACAATATTTCAATTAGTTAGTTCGTTTGTTTCTAACAAATTTTACTTTGTCCGATGTTTTCTTCATTATGCCACTTGTTGGATTTTGATAGGTCAAAATCCAAATATGAAATTGAACGAAAATGGATTCTGTGGTGAACGAATACGTATATCTATGGATACAAGTAGGATAGTGACTGACTGTTGAATCAGAGTCGAAGAATGTACCGTGTAACTGATTAATGTGAAATCTAAATATTCCTCGGGTATTACCTACCCGTTAAAATATTTTCACCATTAACAGTTTGTACAAAAGAATTTTCATTACAATCTTTATGAAAATATACTTGCATATATATTTTCTTCAGATGTAATCATGGATTTAATGAGTCAATAAGATATTAAACTCATTTGATTTATCGTTAATACTAGATTACATAATCTCTAAAACTTTACAAATTACATAATCGCCATGTCGAGCGAAGATAATCGATGTAGAATGATATGTAGAATGAAGATAAAGTAGATAGAACGATGCGTAGAATGATGATTATGCTCGAGGTACAGAATGAGATATTGAGGCGTGTGATGTTGAAACTTGGGTTGTTGGTGGTACTGGTACCATTGGTGCTGAAGTTGGTGATGTTACGGGTGTTGGTGATACTGCTGGTGCTTGAAAATTGTGTACCGTGCTCTCTAAAGTTAATACTTGAGCTCGGAGTTCTCTAACTTCTTCTACTATCCCTGGTTGGTTATCAGTGTGAGGTAAAGGTCGGATATCTTCTCTAGTTCCGTTAATGGTAGTCTCAAGACGAAAAATTCTAGCAAAAAGGGTATAAACGGTATTGCGAACGGGTTCGCCGGTTAGCGGTTCAAGTACTCCAAGGTTAGGTGGTAGATTCGGTTCATGATATGGAGTACTTTCTTCCCTTCTCCATAGAGTGAGTATGTCGCGAACCCACCCCCATTTTCTCCAGTAATCACGGTAGTTGATTAGTTGATGTGCTCCTGTCACACTGTCTTCGGAGTCAGAGGAATTTGGTCGATTCGTAGAGGCCATCTTACGCGATCTCAGAAAATATTTTTGGTATGAAGAGTTTAGTAACAGCAATTGATAGTTGGATGGTATTCTCAATGCATCATATGCATAGATATATATAGTACTAGATTCCCATAATTTACGGAGAAATTTACGGAAGATATTAGGCAAAGTCTATCGTAATAGATACGCTAAGATATGATTTAACAGATACGCTAAGATATGAGTTTATCCATACACTGTCTATGCAATAGAGGCAGTAAGACGTGTCTTGACTTTAAGGATGATAAGCAAGTATATTCCGACAAGAAATGATAAGCAAAACTTATAATATGCGGCTAAGGTCGAAGTCCAGACTCGCTAATGCATCCTAACAACTATCAGTTAGACACACTAATGCAAGACCTGGTTCGCTAGGACCAACGCTCTGATACCACCTGTAATAACCCGTCCTAATCCATCTGAACGAAGTCATCAACATTAGGTTCCATTGCGATGATCGACTCTAAATAATGTTCTTAAAATGAGCAAATGCACAGCCAAAGACTTAATTCATACCTGAGAATAAACATGCTTAAAGGTGTCAACCAAAAAGGTTGGTGAGTTCATAGGTTTATCATAACAATCATTTCAATATATTAATAGACCACAAGATTTCCGTTTATAAATATATGTACTCTCGCAAGTGTATAAAAGTATTCTATAAGTTGTAGGCACCCGGTAACAAGCCTTAACGTTCATGTTTTACCCTCTGAAGTACACCAGATCAGGTATGTTTAAAATAACCTCGAAGTACTAAAGCATCCCATAGTCAGGATGGGGTTTGTCAGGCCCAATAGATCTATCTTTAGGATTCGCGCCTACCGTACATAGACAACTAGTTTAATGTTACCAAGCTAAGGGTATATTTCTGGTTTAAACCCACATAGAATTAGTTTTAGTACTTGTGCCTATTTCGTAAAACATTTATAAAACAGCGCATGTATTCTCAGCCCAAAAAAGTAAAGAGTAAAAGGGAGCAAATGAAACTCACCATCCTGTATTTTGTAGTAAAAATACATATGACGTCATTTAATAAGTGTAGGGTTGACCTCGGATTCACGAACCTATATTAAATATATATATTAACACATAATATTAATCAACTAAGTTTATATATTTTATAATGTATTATGATTAATATCCTTATATATAGTTATTTTAATACTTATAATAAATAATAGATTATATTATATACATATGATATCTAATAATAATATATTAGTTAATATATTTAAAACATAATAGTTTGTAATATTAGTTATATTTGTGTTATACGTAATAATTATATCTTTCAAAAAAATAATATTTGTTGTAATAATAATAATAATAATAATAATAATAATAATAATAATAATAATAATAATAATAGTATTATTAGTAATAAAAATAATGATAATAATAATAATAATAATAATAATAATAATAATAATAATAATAATAATAATAATAATAATAATAATAATAATAATAATAATAATAATGTTAAAAATCATAATTTTAATGTTAAAATAAGAATGATAATAATAATAATTAAAATTTTCATAAAAATAATAGAAATTTTCATAAAAATAATAATAATGATAATAATAATAATAATAATAATAATAATAATAATAATAATAATAATAATAATAATAATAATAATAATAATAATAATAATAATAATAATAATAATAATAATAATAATAATAATAATAATAATAATAATAAAAAGAAGTATACCTTTAAAACAACTTAACAAGAAATAAATGTCATAGCTCGGGATTGAACCCATGACCACTCTTATCACCAACACATGACTCAACCATTACTCCGCTTGTTACTAATTGTTATATCTCGCATGCTTATTCATTTAATATATACTAAACTGTTTATCATTTTCATCCAATCTTCATCCGCAAAATTCATGAACTCAAATTACCAAAAACCAAGATCACGACTCCAAACAAATTGATTCCATAGCCCACTAAACACAACGTAGTCCAACATTAAAACTCATCGACCCACTTGATAATTAGCAGATTTTTGGCCCAAGAAAATGTAAAATAGTCAAGGCCATCGGTTGGTCTATTGACAGGTTTTTTTTTATTACAACTCATAAACAATTCCCATGCATTACTAGTTGTTGGTCAAAAAGAAAGTAAAAGATCTCGTAGATGTTCCATTTTATTTTAATATTTACCAAGTGGATGTTTATTAAATAAAAAAAAATATAGTTGGCAACCACACTTTTCTTTCCTTGGATACCTCATTTGCTCGACATGTTTTTCCCTTTTTGCATAAGGCTCCAAGTCTCAAAAGTTAAAAAGGTTTTAGTTTATTAATATAAACGAACAAGAGTGGTGGACTTGCAAGTGGGTTTTGTTTTCATTTGGTGATCGACAGGAATACGTAAGCATATAACAGTAGTTACGATGGGTTTGAGTGGTGAAGGTAAAAATGATGGTTGCAGTGATGGTTTGCGGTTGTGAAACAGAAACAAGAAGCTCAATAGGTTACTGTAGCGAACAATATAGTTTTTCGATGGTGATCGTCGTAGATAGAAAAACACTAAAGTGATGATTGTTTTCAAGGGAATTCCGGCTGTAAACAGGAAAGAGAGAGGGAAACGAGAGAGATAAATGGTGACTAGTTGATCATAAAAAGGGTTTGAAAGGAAACCGATACAATCATTATGGGTTTAGTATTATAGTGATACATGCCGATGTTCAAAGGTAAATACATCAAAAATCGATCTAGTTTAGTAGCGGGTTTGAGTGGTGTTCTATGATGGGTGTATGAAAATGATCGTCCATGGTGGTGACATGGGTGTTCATATTTGACGACGGAATTTGGTTATGATTATTGTGATTCGAGAGGTGATTCCTGGATGATGATTTGCAGGGAAGAAATGGGTGAGGTATTTGAGTGTGTGGTTTGCTCAAGCATATAGGTGATATGTATCTATAGATGCACGATATGCAATGTAATAATATATATATCATTAATAATAGTTATATGATAACCATATATTAATAATCATGTTGTATAGTTTGAAAGGAACTGGTAACAGAATTAGACAAGAAGGACAGAGTTGTTCAACCAAAAAGAAAAAGAAAGGAAAAAAAATAAACAAATAAAGATCTGCAAATCTGATTCGTACTAATTTAAGAACCTTGATGTTTAACTAATTTGTTTTCATCTGAATAATAATTTATAAGTAAGAATATGAAAAAAATAAAATACTGTTAATGCTTAATTATAAAATTACTATTTCGAGTTATTATATATACACATTTATTTAAAATTAATTGTTCGTGAACCGTCGAAACTGGTCGAGGTTAAATAAATGAAATAGAGCAATTCAAAATTTTAAGACTTAACATTACAGACTTTGCTTATCGTGTCGAAATCATATGAAGAATAAGTTTAAATTTGGTCGGAAATTTCCGGGTCGTCACAAGAGGCCATCCGGGTTACTTCAGCAACCCGAAATCTCGCAATGGAAGTGGGAAGGAATAACGATGGACTTCATCACGAAACTACCAAAGACGGTAGGCGGATATGATACCATCTGGGTTATTATTGACCGTCTTACCAAATCTGCTCACTTCCTAGGCATGAAGGAAACCGATACAATGGAGAAACTGGCGCAGCTGTACATAAAGGAAATTGTATCTCGTCACGGTGTACCCTTATCGATTATTTCTGACCGAAATGCCCGTTTTGCTTCTAGATTTTGGTGTTCTTTACAAGAAGCTTTGGGAACACGTTTAGATATGAGTACCGCGTATCACCCGCAAACCGATAGACAAAGTGAACGCATGATTCAAACCTTGGAGGACATGTTACGAGCTTGTGTTATTGATTTCTGGAAAGCTTGGGAGAAGCATTTGCCTCTAGTCGAAATCTCTTACAACAATAGCTATCATGCGAGCATTAAGGCCGCACCTTTCGAAGCTTTATATGGCCACAAATGTCGTTCTCCTATTTGTTGGGCCGAAGTAGGTGAAAAGCAAATCACCGGACCCGGACTCGTCCATGAAACAACCGAGAAGATCGTTCAAATCCAAACAAGGCTCAAGACGGCCCGTGATCGTCAAAAGAACTATGCCGACCTTAAACATAAAGATCTCGAATTTCAAGTAGGTGACCGCGTAATATTGAAAGTCGCACCTTGGAAAGGTGTAATCCATTTCGGAAAGTGTGGGAAGCTAAATCCGCGATATACTGGTCCTTTCGAAATCTTGGAGCGTGTTGGACCCGTTGCTTACCGTTTGGATATTCCGACTCAATTGAGCTCAATTCATCCCACTTTCTACGTGTCAAATCTGAAGAAATGTCTTGCTGAACCAGAACTTGTCATACCTCTTGATGAGCTTACGATTGATGACAAACTCCACTTCGTGGAGGAACCTGTTCAAATTATGGACCGTGAGGTCAAGACCTTGAAATGCAACAGGATTCCAATCGTCCGAGTCCATTGGAATGCTAAACGAGGACCTGAGTTTACTTGGAAGCAAGAGGATCAGATGAAGCAGAAATATCCTCACTGATGTGCGTAGAGGTGTATACAAAATAGTTATATTTTTACAAGGAAAATACTATTAAATATGATACAATTTTACACAAGTTATTTATTTATTTATAGAGTGGATATACCTAAACCTTGCTACAACACTATAGGCAGTGTACCTAATCATAGAGTAGTATAGTTTTTAGTAAGTTCGGTTCATTCCACAGGAAGCTGGCTTATTTTACATTATTTTTTAAACAACTATATTTGTACAAAATATATATAATTATATATAATAATATATAAAAGGGGGGGTTTTTACCGTTTAATGACCGGTTTGTCGATTTTATATTTTAAGCGTAAAGATAAATGACGATAATATAAATGACAGAATTTAAATTGCGATAAAATAAATTGCAGTAATTAAAATGACAGTAAATAAAGGTACGATGAAATATGAAATAAAACAGTTATGCTTATTTAAACTCCGTAACCATGATGTTTGACGTTTTGATTTTAATTAATTGTTACCCGGGTTAATTGTCCTTTGTCCTGGATTTATTTGAGACCTATCTGGTTTTTGGCCATAATAGTTCATCGGTCATGTTAGTCCCAAATGAAGCTTAGATCTACGGTTTTGATGGATGGTTAGTGGGTTGGAAGTATTAGTTATCAAGAACACTAGAGAGAAAAGATAAAATATGTAATATGCAAAATGGATAACTTATTCATTAACAAGTGAGGAGGTTGTTTATATATGACAACCTCCTAAGTTACAAGAGTTACAAGTTACCATGGTAAATACAGTAAATTCATTACAAAGTAATAATAAAACCGTGCGCCACAAATCTATTACATAAACATATGTCAACAATCTCCCCCTTGGCGTGCGGTTTTCAAAAAATATCATCACCGAATCATCAGCTTTGACTGGCACCTTCTGAGGCCTTTTTCTTTGCTTCTTCCTCAGCTTTCAACGCTTTGATCACTTCACTTCCTGGTGTGTAATTCCTTTCATAGTGTTTGGGAATGATGAACTCTTTGAGGCTGGTGATTTTGTATTCGAACCTTGGAACATATTGTGACCCTGTGAAGTAGTTTTTCTTTCGGTTGATTCCCAGCGAAGTGTCAAACTGCCTCATGTACAGCCTGAATTCAAGAAGTTCATTGATGTGATTTGCCATCTCGTTTGTCATCAGCTTTTGATAGTTCCCAATGTTTTCTGTTCGCTTGCATATGTCGAAATACTTTAGTGCACGCTTGAGAGTCCCGTCAGAGTATTTTGGCAGCTCTGATTTACGGATGAAAATTGGCTTTTTGATCTTGTTGCGAAATATGAAACCTTCTTCAGGGGTATCTAAGCAATAGCAAATCCTAAAAGAAGATAAATCCAGATCGCCGATGGTTTGATTTGGTGCGGAGAGCAGAATCTTCTTTCGAATAGACTCGACACCTAACTGCAGATCATATTGAGAAGCCTGTTTGATTCTATCTTTCATGAACCTTCTCACCCTTTCGATTGCCGTTTCGATAACCCAAGTCTTTCTTATTTTGTTTCTCAACCAATTGTACAGAAACAACACATCAACCGGATTAAGTTCAATTAGATCATATTCCGAGAACTTGTACTCTTGGTCGTTTGAACGAATCACTCTAAAAAATGCAGTATACACTCTCTTAGACAATGACCTGCAGAGCACACTATTTATGATGATAATTGGATTTTCTTTCTGTTCTTCTATATCAAACTCATTCCAGTTCTTATAAACCCGCATTTGGTAACGATACATTATCAACTTTTCTTTGTCATTGAGAAAATCATAGCATCCGATTGGTTTGAACCTTTCAGCTACTGGCACATTTTTGAGTTTATCTTCACTTACGAAGATCCTATAAGCTTGTTCCTCTAGCCAACAGCCCTGTAAAACTTCTTCAGATTGAGGTTCACCAAGATTGATTGGAAGTGATCTGTGTTTGTTGAATTCTCCATGTTGAGGATCGGATAACGTGGATTGATCAGGAGGTGGTGGAGCTGTTGGTTTGGGAAACCTTGGTGCAGGTTCACCGGTGTATTCCTGAGTGACAAACCGATCAAATTCATTTAGCTCTTCCTTATCCGGAGCTTCTAAGTTTACGTAATTTTCTTTGGTGAATGCTCCTTCAATGACCGCGGTAGGCTGGGGTTTCAAGTTTCTGAAGAACTCTTCCTCTTCTTCTTCGGATTTTGGTATGATAAGCTGTGGAGTGGATGTGATGATAGTTTCAGACTGGGAGGTGATAGGTTCGATGTCTGAACTTGTGTACACCACCATGGCAAGAGAAGTTTCGGCAGAGGTAACCACTTCTTCAGGTATATCGATATCGGTTTCTACTTCCTCTTTGACATCAACAAACATAACTTCATCGAAATCATCTTCATCGTCAGATTTGATTGTGATCACATCATGTCCTATCTGTCTCATATAAGCAGTAATTCTTGGATCATCACGAGGTCCAAGATTTAGTAAATGCACTGGAATAAGTTGAGCTGGCACATTCTGTGATCCTATTCTCTTTTGAATGAACTCTATGAACGGATGCTCTACAAGTGGTTCAACACGATCTCTAGGTATGGGATCTGGAGTCTGGTTGCTGACATCAATTACTGCTCCAAGAATTAAGGAATAGAATCTTGGGAATTGAATGTATGATATGAGAGGTGCTGAGTGGATTTCTATCATGCGTTCCCATATGACACGACTAAAGTCAGCAGATGGCAGGAACACAATGCCATAGAAGATTTTTAACAAGAATACAGTGATGTGATCGGTTCCAGTTTGCATTGGATTGAAGCAACGATTGATGAGAGTATATAGGACAGCCCATCGTTGTTCCATTCGTTTCTTTTTGAACTCCCTTATCTTTGTCAACTCTCCTTCGTATCCAAGTTGATGTACGGCAGCAAGCATTGCATTTTCTGAAGGGAAAATATCGTATTGAGCACGGGCGGGAATTCCCAAGAATCGTCTCATGTCAGCTAGTGTGAAGGTGGCTCTCCGATCAGGGTTCTGAGAGGCTAGAAAAGAAAAATAGTCGGGTGCATCGTTAACTGGAGGGTGGTAGGTCATGGTGTCCCGCATTAGACGAAGTTGTCGTACTAAGACATGGTCGAATTCAGTGAAAAGGTTATGCATTGGGTGATTTAGAAGTATGGGGATCCAATAGGAGCAAGGGGTGGGAACATCCTCGTTGAAAAAGACATTGTTTGACATTGCTATGAAATCATGAGCAAGGTTAGTGAAAAACACAGTTCATTTGGTGTTTTGGTGAAAATAGTGATAAAGCATTAATTGTTTCAATTTTAAAAGATTGTCAAGGTTCATTTGAAACAGTACTAACACTTAACAATTTTGAACAAAACTGGTTTTCGAGCATTAGTCAAATTTTGAGCAAAGTTTTAGATCATGAAGGTTTTCGTGCAAGCATTTCATCTATCAAAGGGTTTTAGATAAAGGTTTTCACACAGACAACCTTTTTCGAGCATACAGTTTTTCAGTCACACTTTTCGAGCAAAAACAGGTTTTTCAGACAACAATTTTTCATACACGAAAGGTATTCAGACAGACAACCTTTTTCGAGCAGGAAGGTTGTCAGACACATTTTTCGAGCAGGTTAGGTTTTCAGACAGAGACCTTTTCAGACACAAGGGAGGTTCTCACACAACTAAATTTTCGAGCACAAAAAGGTTTTCGGTCAAGACTTTTTCGGGCACCTTTTTCGAGCGCTCGAAAATCAAGAGATTTTCGAGCACCCTGTTTGTTTGAGTTTCATGTTCATCTTTTTGCAGAAAATACAACAATTGGGCCAATTTAAGATTTAATGAATGAAATCTATTGTAAACTAAACCTGTTTAACATCATGAATTAAGACAAATCATCTGAAATTTCTCAGATTTATTCGTGAACCCTAAAATTACTCCTATTCAAATTCGAGGTTGCAACAAGCATCTATTCAAGTAATTAAGGAATAAATCGAGTTCTTCTTATCACAATCAAGATCCCTAAGTTAATTTATTATAACAGATTCGTTTTATGGGTGCAATCAATCAACTTAGGTTTCTAGGGTTCGACACCCCTGTATACACACAGCATATATTCATCAAATACTTATCCAAATCATGGCAATTTCAACACTTTAAGTGATTACAGAGACAGAAAATCTTCTATAAAACAACAATTTTAGCCATAAACACATGATTTTAAAGTGAAAATACCGATTAGGTTTACTTGTGAAGATGATGAACAGTGGCAATGAACAGGGTGTTCTTGAGAGCACGTGAGCCTGAAAAAATTAGATTTTCTAAAGTGATATTTGAAAGTGATGTGTTGGAAAGTGAACCTTTAACCTTATATTGACACAGGAAGTCCGAAAAATTAGCTTTTCAGTCAGTTTTTGCTCGAGAAAGGATAAGTTCAGAGTTGTTGCACGAAAATTTCAATTTCAAGCACAATTTGCTCGAAAACCTTCAGTCTTAGAATTTTGCTCGAAAACATTCACTAGATTTTGGATTTTAAGGGATTTTGGTACCCTATAATAACCTTTAAGAATTTTAAGAAATTCTGTGAAATAATCAAGTTATCGTTTAAACTTTAATTATTTTTCAAAATTTAATTTTCTAGGGTTTTATCAGTAATTTAGACCGGGAACCATGAGGCAGTCATATAGACACATCCTCTTAACGCAGTCACAAAGACATATCCTTTGTCATTTGTTAACTGTGAGTTTGAGGCAGTCATTTAGACACATCCTCTTGAGGTAGTCACAGAGACTTATCCTCCGTCATTTGTTGACTGAGATTTTGAGGCATTCATTTAGACACATCCTCTTGAGGTGATCACAGAGACTCATCCTCCGTCATTTGTTGACATTTTGATGTTAACTCCCCCTAAACAGTTGCCAGTTTCAGGAGAGTTAGTTTTGTAAGAGCGAGTTTTACATTGATGTTCGTGTAAAAGTCATTTTAGATTTTCAAAATTAACATTATGAAACCAGGTCTCACACTGTAATTTATGTGAGAGCCATTGTTCTTATCTCCCCCTCAAAATATGAAGTATCAGATTTTGAAAAACACAACGCTCCCCCTAGGCAAGTGCATCACTCCCCCTAGACACTTGCCGGGACCCTAAATGGAGTTGAAATCAATCATGCCAATTTTGTCAACTAGATATTTAAATGTGGGTTCATCTAAGGCCTTGGTTAAAAGGTCAGCAAGTTGACTTTTGGTGGGTACGAAGTACAATTCGACATTGCCTTTTTCAACATGATCCTTGATAAAGTGGTAACGAATGTCAATGTGTTTGGTTCGAGAGTGGTGTACCGGGTTGCTGGTGATAGCAATGGCACTCTGAGAGTCGCAATAGATCGGGATTTTGTGGAATCTGAATCCATAGTCAAGTAGTTGGGACTGCATCCACAGTACTTGGGAGCAACAGCTTGCAGCTGCAATATACTCAGATTCAGCAGTGGAAAGAGATATGCAATTTTGCTTGCGAGAGGACCAGCTGACTAACTTGTGACCTAGGAATTGGAGACCACCAGAGGTGCTTTTCCGGTTTACTTGGTCACCAGCATGATCAGCATCCGTGAATGCTGTAAGGTTGAAGCCGGTTCCGAAGGGATACCAGAGTCCGAGATTGGGCGTGCCTTTGAGATAGCTAAAGATTCTCATTACAGCCTTGTAGTGAGAATATCTAGGGTTAGCCTGAAAACGAGCACACAGACATGCAGCAAACATGATGTCGAGTCTACTAGTAGTGAGATACATCAATGAGCTAATGAGGCTCCTATAGAGTGTTTGATCGAAAGATTGACCATCCAAATCAGCATGTAATGAAATGTTGATTGACATTGGAGTGGAGCTGGTTTTCATCTCAGGAAAGTTAAACTTTTTGAACATGTCAGAAATGTATTTTGATTGACCGATGAAAATCCCCTTTGGAAGTTGTTTAACTTCTAATCCTAGAAAGAAGTGGAGTTCGTCGAACATGCTCATTTCAAACTTGTTCTTCATGAGTTCAGAAAACTCATAGCAGAGAGCGGGGGAAGTGGAACTGAAAATGATGTCATCATCATAGACTTGAATTAACAAGATGTGTTCTTTCTGTTTTCTGATGAATAGAGTCGTGTCAATGGTTCCACGTGAGAAGCCGTTCTTGAGAAGAAACGCGGTTAGGGTTTCATACCATGCCCTGGGTACCTGTTTTAGACCATAAAGAGCCTTGGAAAGGAGATACACGTGATTTGGGTGTTTGGAGTCTATGAAACCTTCAGGTTGACTGACATAGACCTCTTCTTGAAGAATCCCGTTCAGAAAGGTAGTTTTTATGTCCATTTGATAAACGGTGAATCGCTTGTGAGAAGCATATGAAAGAAATAGACGGATGGCTTCTAATAGAGCCACAGGAGCAAATGTTTCATCATAGTAAATTCCTTCTTGTTGTCTATATTCTTTTGCTACAAGACGTGCTTTGTTACGAATGATGATGCCGTGAGGATCCTTCTTATTTTTGAAGATCCACTTGGTATCAATAATGGTTTTTCTAGATGGACGAGGAACAAGTTCCCATACTTCAAGCTGATCAAATTGATAAATTTCTTCTTGCATGGCTATAGACCAGTCGGGATCTTGGAGGGCCTCAAAGGCAGTTTTAGGTTCGATCGTGCTCAGAAAGGCAGCGAAAAAACATTCATTGTTAGAAGCCTTGCGAGTGCGAACGGGAGCGTCTGGATCACCAATGATTTGATGAATTGGATGATCCGCAGTCCATTTCATGAAATGTGGGAGATGTGTAGTAGATTCATCATTAAGGGAGGAGTCGGTATGCGAGGAAGATGAGGATCTAGAACGTTCAGTGTTGTCAGTGGCGTATGTGGCATGTTCTTCCCACAGAGGAACAAGGGTATCTGCATTTTGTTCGGTAGATAGAATGGGAGGGGTTGCAGCGTCTAGAGACCTACTACCTATTTCATTAGAGGGAGTATCTTCACTAGATTCGAGAGGAGATGTTCCAACAGCTAGAGGGTGAGGGTTGAAAATGGGAGCGTTGTTTGAGGAAGACACTCCAGTATCAAGGTCATCTAGAAGAAGAAAATCGGAGGAATTACTTTTGTTCGATGGTGATTCGCCCACAACCGCCGGAGTAGATGAACTGATTGTGATTGATTCGGGGAGAGCCGGTTCCGAGGGTACCGTGGGGTTTATTGGCAATGGAGGGATGATGGGTTCAAACAATACATCTAGATCATCAGAGGTGGCCAGTGGAACATGTCGGAAGTGAGGATCAGAATTAAGTCCGGGGCGAGAGCCGTTATGACCAAGAACCATTCCAGACATCTCATCAAACTTTACATTGGTGCTTTCTTTAATGATTCGAGTTTGACGATTATAAACACGATATGCCACACGATCTTGAGAGTAGCCAATAAATATTGCTTCATCACCACGAACATCAAACTTTCCAAGGTTGTCCTCGTCGTTTAGAACATAGCACATGCATCCGAATATGCGAAAGTACTTCATGTTGGGTCGACGTTTGAAGAGCAGTTCGTATGGAGTTTTGTCAAACCGACGATTAATAATGGAACGATTTTGGGTGAAGCACGCAGTGTTAATAGATTCAGCCCAGAGAGACGGGGGTAGCTTGGAATAAACAAGCATTGTTCTTGCTGCTTCAACAAGGATGCGATTATGTCTTTCTACAACTCCATTTTGTTGTGGAGTACGAGCGGCAGAGTTTTGATGGGTGATGCCGGCATGATTGAGATAAGAGTTAAGAACATAGTTTTGAAATTCCGTGCTGTTATCAGTTCTGAGAGTACGTACAAGCATATTGGTGGATAATTGGATTCTTTTCAGAAAATCAATGATTATTTTCAGAGTTTCAGACTTACTTTTCAGAAATCTGACCCATGTGTATCGTGAATAGTCATCAACTATCACTAGAATGTACTTTCTTCCACCAAGACTGGAAACACGCATTGGTCCGCAAAGGTCCATGTGAAGCATATGAAGTGGACTGAAGGTGTTGAATTCGGTTTTTGATTTGTGGGAGGATTTATGAATCTTTCCCATAGCACATGAAGGGAAAACGTGTGAAGTATCGAATGAGATGAGTGGAACACCGTCAACAAGGTTGTTGGAGACAAGTTTGTTGAGGTTCTGAGAGTATAGATGTGACATCCGGTGATGCCACAACCATGAGGTTTAAGAGGAAGCTTTGGAAACTAGGCAGAGTGGTTGTAAGTTTGAAGACATGTTTTTCATGGCAAGAGAGTAAAGAGTGGATTCACGTTTTTCTTCAAGTAGGTTGTCACCGTCCATGGTTTGAACACAGCACATAGATCTTTCAAAGATTACGCGAAGATCACTGTCACAGAATTGACTGACACTGAAGAGACAACACCCAAGACCATGAACATAGGACACACGTTTGATGGTCACACTGTTAAACACATAATCTCCATACCCCTCGATTGTTGCAATTTCGTCATTTCCAAAGTGAACAGTACCTAGAAACTTGTTGACATAGTTTGTCAACATTGATTTATCACCAGTCATGTGTCTGGAACAACCAGAATCCAGATACCAAACACATGCTGGGATAACCTGCAAAATAGAGTTAAGCACAAGTTTTAGGGACCCCAGTTATCTCGGGTTCCTTGTAAGCAGATATACTCGGAGAATTTAGATCATTAGGATCATTAGATGAAACATTCAACAAGGTCTGAACATTCATTACAGCACACGAATCATGGTTTTGATGACCAAAATACAGACGTCTTTTACATCTATTACACATTAATGACCCGGACTGAGAAGCAAGACTTGAAGATGATTGGACTATTTCAGTCTTGGGTTTCCATGCTTTCAAAATGCTTTGTTTTGGTTTAGGTTCTGTAAAATTTAAAACACCAAATTTAGACCTAGTTTGAAAATGATTCATGTCTTTAAGTAATGATTGTCTAGCCCTTTGTGCTCTTTTGCGACGGTTTCGCTTTTGAGTCTTGGTTAATCCATCAGATATCCGCTTTGCAGCCTGGTTGAGATTTGGTAGTTGCGGATGTTTGATGGATTTGGGGTTGTGTTTCAATGATCTACCACTGTTGCTCTGGAAGGAGTTAGAGTGGTTGAAATTTTGGAGAACGTGATGGCTGCTTGAACCACCCCTCTTGTCTAGAGTAGACGGTGCAGGGTGGTTGTGTGCTTTTCTTGCTGAGTGGTCATACACACCATGTTCTTGGATAATTCTTTGAACAGGGTTGTTTCGCCTTCCTATCAAGGTTGTGGAATGTGGTGGTTTGGGATCAGCACCCCTTTTAGTGACAATCATCTCCAAACGAGAGCCACGAATAGGGTTTTTTAGGATGGTGACAGCCGGAATGACAGGTTTCCTTGAATTCACTACCGTAGTGTAAGGAAAGTCTTGATGATGTGGGGAGAGAACTCGTTGAGAATAGGTTGGTACCCATGGTACAAATTTCTCTTTTGTTGAATTTGATTCCTTTTGTTGAGAATAGTTTTGTGACAATGTTGGACCAAAATTCTTTTCGGCTTTTTCAAAATCACGATTCATTTAAACTTTTACTTGTAAATCGATGTTGTCCTTTTCAATAAGGGAAACATGTTTCTTATATCCTTTTAGTTCAAGTTTTAAGTCAACAATTTCTTTCCCGAGAGAATCAGCAAGAACATTTGAGGGTTCGATGGGGTGGCAGGGCGACGGTCCCTGAGGGGCTTTGGACTTTGAAATCATTTCACAGAAAGTGGTCGCTTGACTAGCAATCTGTTTTTGAAGTTCATGCACATCATGAGCAATTTGATCATTTGTTGTTACATGGAGTGAGATTTGGTGTTGCATGGCTTTTATGATCATCAGAAATTTTCGTTCATTGTCAAAAGAATTCATTTTATTTTCGAAAAGTTCCTTTTCCAAACTGATGATGTATTTTTCTAATACCAGAGTTGGTAAATAGACAATACGTTTTTGACCTTCCGAATTCTCACTTTCATTAAACAAATCAGGTAAGCTTTCATATGAAAATGAGTTTTTCTTTTTCAAATAAAGAGCGTTGATTTTATCATAGATTAGAGCAATTTCTCGTTTCATTTTAGTTGATCTTTTATCCAATGCTTCCTCAACCTCACTGTTGGATGCAAATGTGAGTCGTGCAGGTAGATCAATCATCAAGTATTTACTATCATACAAACAGGGTTCTGCTTTGGCCATTTTGGACAAGGTGAGAGGGTTTTCAAAACCTAGGCCTTTGTTCTCACGGAAGGAGTCCTTTGGACAATTCATGAAAAGGGTTTGATTCGAGATGTGTCCTGCTAAAACAACCTTAGACTGTTCGGTCCTGTAGAGCTTTTCTTCAAATTTTCTTAGATGAGTTTGAAGCTCTAGATTATGTGCAGTAAGTTTAGAACATTCAGAGGTTTTCTTAGCAAGATCGAAGAGAGGTTCTCTTATCTTTTCTTCTAAGGTATCTAGGAGAGTTTTCTTAGAAGCTGTGAGTTTCTTAATTTCTTTCTCAGCATTGTCTACTTTCTCACAAAGAACTTCATTTCTTAACCTAAAGTTTGTCCTTTCTATTCGTAACGGTCTCACACTAGATTCTAGCTCCTTTAATTGTGTTACTTTATCAGCTAGATCCTTCTGAAGTGTTAGGTATGCATTGTTTGACACTTTGATTTTCAATTCAGCTTTTAACCTATGGTTCTCATTTTGTAGTCCACTAACTTGACTAGCAAATGATCTAAGATCCTTACTCATTTTAGCAAAGTTGTCAATATACATATCAGGTAATTCAGGGAGCTTCTTATCAGGATTATGAGAAGCAGGTTCATTTCTAATGGGCACATTAATTTGGATAGAAGGGTCATTGGGTCTCTTAGAGGTTGCTTGCAATACATCAAAAACACATTCAGAACTATTATTTACAGAGTTATAATATTCATGAATTATGTCGGTGTAAAGTTGTACCTCTTCCTCATCATCGGAAGAAACACTGTCAGGAGCATGGTTCATGTTGGTGAGTTTTACTACGTTGGCACGTTCGGGCTCCTGTTCACTGTCTGACCAGTTTAGCCAAACGTCATCTGAGGCTTTGAGGACCTTCCCCTTTTCGGCATCTTGGGCGAGCAACATCTTTTTCTTGTAGTACTCGGCATCCTTTCGTTTGGGTAGTCTGCATTCTCGTGCAAAGTGACCTGTTTTACCATAGTTGAAACAAACATTATCGGGGTCCTTGCTGTCAGGGGCCCGGTATTGAGTGGTAGGCGTTTCGGATTTTTTGTAGTAAGAAAAGCTTGATGAGGTTCGATCGTTGTTGTTTTTCTTAAAGCCGCCAGATGATCTCCTGAGATTCAGTTCCTTACTGAACATTGCGGCTGCCTTGACGAGATCCTGATGTTCTTCATCAACATCAGAGTATGTGTCCTCATCAGAGGAAATGGTTTGTTTTGTTTTGAGTGAGTTGGAGCGGTTGGAAGGGTTTTGGTGGAGCTTTTTTTAACAAACAAGGCCATTGGATCACTGGTTTCAGTGAGATTGGATTTAGGGTTTTGGGCGGCTAGAACATCAGGTTAATGATTCATTAGTTTCCCTACAACTTCATGGATGTTGTACTTCTTGGTGTTTTTGGATGCACGGAAGTTGTTTCCATAAGGAGTCCAGGTGGCATTTAGTTTCTTCAGAAATTTCATGTTCAGCTCTTGATTTTCCTTTTTCACTCCAACCTTCTTTAGCTCATTAATGACTTCACAGAAACGTCTGTAGCAGTCTTTTAGGGGTTCATCGGGTTTCTGAAAGTAGTCCTCATACATTACGAGCGCTATGTCGAGTTTTGTCTGTTCGGATTGACTGTATCCTTCCTGTTGACGGGTGATTTCATCTAGAAGTTCTTTTGATTTCAGAGAGCTGACGGATTTGTACATGTCATGAGGAAGGGCTTGCATGATGATGGACCTGGAATCAATATCGGCTTGAGCTCTCTTAGCTTCTTCACCTTGAAGTTCATAGGGTTTTAGGACTTCGCCGGTGTCAGGGTGAAGTGAGATCTTGGGTCCATTGAGAAATGATTCCCAGAGGTATTTGGTTTGTTCTCCTTTTCCGTCGATGAAGTTGTCAAATCTTCCTTCCATTCGTCAAACAGTCCCTCGAACAGCATGGGAGGACGAGTATCCGAGCCCACAACCAAAGCATCACGGTTTGCAGTAGCCATCTTAACTTAGAAGTGTGAACTGATTGGTGCAAAGGACAGAAGTTTAAACAAGAGATTGCTTAGAGTGAAGGAACACTTGTGTAAGCAGATTGAAATTAGGTTTTTGGTGTAAAACCACTTGTGCAAATTGAGTGGTTTTTGAACAAAGCCAAATTTCAAGTCAGATTAAGTTTTCGAGCACCACTAAAGAAGTAGGGAAATGGATATTTTTGAGCAGCACAATTCTGAGATCAAAATCCTAGGTTTTCGAGCAGGCAAGATAATAGAGCACTAGTAAGGTTTTCGAGCAGGTACTGTATTCGAGCAATTAAGGTATTCGAGCACCTACTTAATTCTAGAGCACTTAAAGTATTCGAGCAGATAACTAGGGTTTTAAGCAAAACCAAGCCCTCAAAACAGGGTGGTTTTCGAGCAAAACCAGGTTATCTGGACACAAGGTTTTCGGGCACAAAAGGAAAAATCTTTAAAGTTTTCGAGCAAAATGAGATTTTCGTGGAAGGTTTTCGGGCACTATAAATCACTGTTTTCAGTCAATCTTTTAAAGTTTAAACTTAATTTTTCGAGCAAATGCTCAAGTTGCTTACTGTTTTCGAGCAAAAATCACCCTTTTTCAAAGTTTTTCTAGCATTTTGACTGGAAAACAATTAGTTCAGTGAGGTTAAATTTAAACTTGTTTGACTTTTAAGAAAGAGAAAGTTATGCACGTGAGCTCTTACACATAAGTACAAGGTGATGCACACAAGGACAAGTCCTTTGTCCTTTCTGACACAAGTCAAGGTAATATGTCAAGGACAAGTCGTTATCGTACCAAAAACTATCAGGTAAAGTGGTTTTCGGTGGGTATTAACCGTAGGTCCAAAGTTTGGAGCCAAAATCTACTAAACACGTGTGAAAAACAATGAGTTTTTCGAGCAAAACCTTAGGGTTTCACTGTAGTGAAGCAACCCTAAGAGGTTTTCGAGCAGTTTCAAACCCAGATGGGGTTTTTCGAGCACAGATTCTGAAAAGAAACTTAAGCAATTTTCAAGTAATTTCAAGCAGGTTTAGTCAAGATTAAGTGCAAACCAGCATGTATCATGTGTCTATAAGGCATTTAAAAGGTTTTAACATGACAAGAGTGAAGAATTTCAAGCATTTTTCGAGTATAATATGTGATAAAGTGACAAAGTCATAGTATTTTAAACATAGCAGCAGAAATATGAACCTATGAATCAAGAACTATGAATAAAGCACATGAGTTAAGCACAAATATACCAGAAAATTACACGGTATTCATATCATTTTGACATACAAGCCTTTTTCATACGACAGAAACATGATAAGCATAATTTATCACAAAAAAGAATATCGAACAAATTGGAATCTGAAAAATTTTCGAGCATAAAGTTTACAAAAACAAGTGACACTAAGAAAAATCATACGAGTTCTAGTGCATGTTCAATCATTTAAGACAGATTACAGGCATAAAAATAAAGGAATTCAACATACAACAGCTAATTCATGACCGAATGGGTTTTAATTGTGATACCTCAACCGAAGAACACAAAACTCTCTAAAAACATGATTCTTGAAGCTTCAATCCTTGGATCAACAAGCAAGATAGCAAGTCCCGCTCTGATACCAATTGTTAGTCCCAAATGAAGCTTAGATCTACGGTTTTGATGGATGTTTAGTGGGATGGAAGTATTAGTTATCAAGAACACTAGAGAGAAAAGATAAAATATGTAATATGTAAAATGTATAACTTATTCATTAACAAGTGAGGAGGTTGTTTATATATGACAACCTCCAAAGTTACAAGAGTTAAAAGTTACCATGGTAAATACAGTAAATACATTACAAAGTAATAATAAAACCGTGGGCCACAAATCTATTACATAAACATATGTCAACAGGTCATAATTATAAAATGCTTGGCAAATTTAACCTTATACCCGAAGTCAAATATTCCAACTAATTGGGGATTCGAACTGTAACAAGGTCTTAAAACTTTGTTTAACGATTACACCAGGTTATCGACTGCGTGTAATCCAAGGTTTTAATACTTTGTTAACAATTACACCAATTACCCTTGTATGTAATCCACCCCTGTTTCAATGAGTCTATTGACTATTAAACCATCCTCGTGTCCGGTCAAATGAATAATTATTAGTATTTATAGATATTCCGCCTACCGTACCCAGTCAAGCGTATGTGGTTAAATATAAATACGTCAAATTATAAGTCTTTATATTAATTTAACTAGGTACCATTTAGTTAATACAAAGCCCATTAATAGCCCATAGCCTAATTTCCACAAGTGTCGGTCTTTTGTCCAAACCTCAATTATGGTACAAATCCCAATTACCCAATCATAGTATTTAGCCCAACATCACGATTACTTCGGTTCAAATAAGCATAATAACAACTTAGTTACAAGACATTAATTTAAAAAGGAGAACATAACTTACATTGATTATGTATCGCGTAGCTTTACACAGACAGAATTTTGACTTTAGAACCCGTAAATTAACCGTTACATAAAACAAACTAACTAATATAAAACTACCCTATATATATATATATATATATATATATATATATATTACAGAGGGAGAGATTGAAAGAGTCCATAATTCGTTCGACAAAACTGCCTTTTTATAGCAATGTGGCCAGCTACAGGCCTCCATGCGATCGCATGGAAATTGGTCATGCTGGCCATGCAATCGCATGGCCCAGGAATCCAGCTCATATCATTTTGTTTTCTAGCTTGTCGACGTTATTTTTAAATATATATAATATATAAATAATTTATATAATTATTTAATTATTATATTTTATTCTTGTGCATAGTTGACATATAATTTTCGCTCCGTTGCGTCACGCGTTGATAGTTGGCTCAGGCCCCGGTTCCGAATTTTCGAACGTCCTTTCGTATAATTTAATATCTTGTACTTTGCGTTCCGCAATTTGTAATTTGCGCAAAAAATTATTTTCCTTAACTCCCAAAATCCGCGCAAGTCTTTAACTCACTTTTAGTGGCACTTTTTAGTGCACTATGGCTTTAGTGGCACTTTTCAGGCTTTAGTGGCACTTTTTCTTCAATTTCTTTAATCTTCGTGCTTCGACTTCGCATTTATTTATTTAAACTATTACAACTAAAAATAAGAAAATTATAATTAAAAACTCTACATATCAGATTGATATTGCTACTAAATATATGTTCGTTTGGAGCAATATCAAATATCCCCACACTTGAACGTTGCTTGTCCTCAAGCAATACAGAACTTGAAATTAAATCACACGAATCACTTCTTTATTCTTCACACTTTATACATAAGTGATTTTTATACGGCGGTATAAACAATGGTAGTAATGATGTGGTTTACAGTCCCACATGACTTATAAAAATTTAGATCCTTTATGGAAATCGGATCTTTATGAAAACATTTGATCTTTTGAAAATTCATTCTAGCTTTTACCCTAGATAAGTTTTCCGAAATAACCCTTCACCGGTGTTTGCAAATTGTTTTTGTGGGTTTTGTGGGTTTCAGATTTGAAAATTTTAGCTCAAAACTTGCAGTTTTGTGTCACCCACTTGCTAATCCTTGTATTAGGAAAGCAACACGTCCAGTTTACTTGTTCCGTATATTACCTTTTGGTAAACTACCATTCGGTTGTAAAGGAAAGCGTTGAACAAGCAACTGTTGAGGCGATGTCTAATGACATGAAGATGTTCATGGTTTACAACGTGTCGGATGCAATTACTATCCTTTGTAGGAGCAATAGTAAAGATCACCCTATAATTTTTCGGTCTGGCACAAGGTCCTGTCTTCGACCATGCTATACAACCACCGTTCTTATGGTTGACACCTGATTTGGTTCAGGTGACCTAATGAATTCCAGGTGAATTCCTAGGATTTTACGTTCAATGGTAATGAACGCATTGAAAATGGGTTTTCAGAAAATAAATTGGTTTTAATTTTTGATCAAAATATTTTCTCGTTCAAGCTCAAGTTTAGATATCATTTAATTCCATGAGTTTGTAATTCTCAATCTTTAAAGTCAATCTCAAGGATTGAGCAATATCAGGCTTAAAAGCTGATTTTTAATCTTTAAGTAGATTATCCTTTCTGGGGGTCTGATTCATTAGTCTTATCAAGCTAATTTGCACTGCGCCCTCCCCATTTTACGAGACAGATCCTCTAATGGTTAGGATAAGTCTGACCACTTGGAGACCCTGTTTGATGCTGAAGTCCGTGGATTTCCTGCTGATTTTAGAGATGACTTTTCTAGATTTTTCGTCAACCTACAGCTGGTCTGGACGACAACTTCCTGACCTAAATCAAGAAGCGCGTGTCTTTTTCGGAAGACTTTACTTCCTTTTAATGATGGAATTGATTCATCGTGCAGATCCATCTTTTCTTTCAAAGGTATTACAATAAATCGGGTAAAACTGATTAGTTTAGTTCAAAGCAAAAGTACCAGCAATAATCTGTACAGAAACATGTGATAGATAGTTTTTAATTGAATAACTTGGTACATTCTCCCCACACTTGGCTTTTTTCATGCGTCTTTTTATATCCTAATAAATAAATTCAAGCGTTTTAGTTGTTTCTCAATTTATGTCCTTTCCGAGGTAACAATAATTTCGGCATTAACACCTAGTTTTATCCTTCCTAAATATGTATAAACATGCTTTTGAATTTATTTAGTTGAAAAATTTTAAAATTTTCACAAAATTTGGCAATTAAACCAAGTGTAAACCTGAGAGAATTCATAACCCTTCCCCTCACTTGAGATCGTGCAATGCCCTCATTTGCATGAAATCAGACTCTAATTATAAATTCATGAGGGTGATTAGTGTAGAAAAGTAGTTAAAGATACCTAGTTTGTAATTACAAAGCTCGTCGAATGATAGACGGTGCACCTCATCGTTCATTCCTTCTTGTTTTATCCCCCATGTTTTTCTTCAAAAACGGTTGCTTTTCTGAACTGTTTGCTAATCTTTGAAAATGCATCTTTTACCCTAACTCATCGTGCATTTTTATTAACGAGTTATGCACTAACCCGAACCCCTAATTTAACGTTAAGTAGGGTTAGACTTCCCCACACTTAGCTGACGACATGTGAAGTCAGTAGAATAAGTTCCACGAATTAAAATAGTGAGCCATTTATTTATATCTCGGGTGGTGTATGATATATCAATGGGTTTAGAGTTTTGACTCACCCGATCGTCACTACTTAATTCTTTTTTAAGTGTAGCTTTTAGCAAATGGATATGTCTCTTTTCTGGTTCTTGGTCAAATGGATCGATATACACCGACATACATATTATAGGGTGGACAATTCCTAACATTTCCTTCCTTTTATTCTCGGGATCAAAGTTTTCACCTCCCAATTGGGTGAAATCCGAGTTGTCATTATCTATTACAGCTCGTAGTTCATCTTCGGTAGATGACTCGTCTATTGAGAATATTGGGTTGGAAGGTTGTGGAATGGTGAATTTTGGGATCGAAGTAGATTCTTTTTCATTAACGGTACTTATCGGTCCCACCATTTTGGTCTCGGGGGTAAAATTTTCAACGTTATCGTTTTCCCAAGAGTACCAATTTGTCACCCTTACTTCTTCTTCATCCATTGATGGATCGATGATTTCGTCGGTAGAGGCTAATGTGTCGATATGTTGTGAAATTGGTAAAGCTGAATAAAAAGTATCATCGGGATAGTTGGTGATTTCGGAGCTCTCGAATTCATCAAAATTCGATGATATGAGATTTTCTTGCACAATATTCCTCATATCAACAGGTGTGTAATCTGATAGAGTTTCAGCTTGCCTTCTCTCATTTGTTCATTTTGAGCATCAAGTTCTTCGAGTTTGATTTTCATATAATCTAAAGAATTTTCAGACACATAATTTTCCTCATCTTCTGGTTGTTGAGTTTGGATATATTCTTGGGAATAATCCCAATTAGAATTGTATTCCTCATAATCATTCCATTCAGGTTCCATGGGTGCATAATTTTCCATAGGAACGTAATAATAACATTCCCATGTTGAGTGATAATCTCCACAGATTTCACAACCACTTATTGTTTCGTCATTCGTGATCCAAGATTGACCGAACGAATTGTCATCAACACCCGTTTGAGAGTATTGATTAAATTGATTTCGGATATCATAAAGAGTTTCCAAAATATTCTCGAGATTTTTCATAATGCGCTTATTACCAAATTTTAGCTACAATGCTGTGCATTTACTAACTATCCTATTAGTTATAAAACTAAAAATTATATAAGTTATCAAATTAATAGACTTTTCTGATTTTGCCCACGTTTCGAATAGCCAATAGATGCAGCAGGTAGCCAGGACCCTTTAAATCGGAAGCCCACAACTCGCCACTAACAAATCCAACTATTACTACGAACCAGAAAATTTGGATGTCTATCAATTTAACCGCTTAAAATAATTTTTCGTTTGGAATTTTAGAGAAGAAATAGAAAATCTATGTCCTAAAAACTATGTTGTCGAGAAATAAGAAAGAAAAAGATTACGCGTCGAAAAATGTCGAAAAATAAAAATAAGAAAGTAACGCGTCGTAACTTAAAAGGTAATAGAATTTATAAACAGCGTCGCAAAATTCTAAAGCACCTAAATCTTAATCTAAAGAAAAGGCACTTAAGGGATTTTACGGCAAAGCCTAAAAATCTAGAAATATAAAATAAGCTATGGCAAAATACTAGTCTTAAAACTAATTACGAACGATAAAAATACAAATATTACGAATAAATGATAAAAATACAAATTGTAATTAAAATGATAAAAATACAAATTTTATAAAAATATATTTTATAAAAGTATTAATTTTTTTTATAATTATAAAACTAATTAAAACTTAAATTACAAATTAAATTAAAACTAAAACTAAATATTAAAATAAATAACCCTAAATAAAAATAATAATAATAAATAATACCCCGTAATAAATGCTGAATAAGGGTTTCTGGCGTGTCAGATCAGGCCATGCGACCGCATGGTTTTAAGGCACCCGGCCCATGCGACCGCATGGGCCTGGGTTTCAGGTTTTTTTTTTTTTAATTTTATATTGTTTTTCTAAAAATTATATATAAATATATTTACACAAATATATATTAAAAATATGGCGTTTCGCCGATTCCCCGGCAGCGGCACCAAAAACTTGATGTGCGTAGAGGTGTATACAAAATAGTTATATTTTTACAAGGAAAATACTATTAAATACGATACAATTTTACACAAGTTATTTATTTATTTATAGAGTGGATATACCTAAACCTTGCTATAACACTATAGGCAGTGTACCTAATCGTAGAGTAGTATAGTTTTTAGTAAGTCCGGTTCGTTCCACAGGGAGCTGGCTTATTTTACATTATATTTTAAACAACTATATTTGTACAAAATATATATAATTATATATAATAATAATATATAAAAGGGGGGTTTTTACCGTTTAATGACCGGTTTGTCGATTTTATATTTTAAGCGTAAAGATAAATGACGATAATATAAATGACAGAATTTAAATTGCGATAAAGTAAATTACAGTAATTAAAATGACAGTAAATAAAGGTACGATGAAATATGAAATATAACCATTATGCTTATGTAAACTTCCGTAACCATGATGTTTGACGTTTTGATTTTAATTAATTGTTACCCGGGTTAATTGTCCTTTGTCCTGGATTTATTTGAGACCTATCTGGTTTTTGGACATAATAGTTCATCGGTCATAATTATAAAATGCTTGGCAAATTTAACCTTATACCCGAAGTCAAATATTCCAACTAATTGGGGATTCGAACTGTAACAAGGTCTTAAAACTTTGTTTAACGATTACACCAGGTTATCGACTGCGTGTAATTCAAGGTTTTAATACTTTGTTAACAATTACACCAATTACCCTTGTATGTAATCCACCCCTGTTTCAATGAGTCTATTGACTATTAAACCATCCTCGTGTCCGGTCAAATGAATAATTATTGGTATTTATAGATATCCCGCCTACCGTACCCAGTCAAGCGTATGTGGTTAAATATAAATACGTCAAATTATAAGTCTTTATATTAATTTAACTAGGTACCATTTAGTTAATACAAAGCCCATTAATAGCCCATAGCCTAATTTCCACAAGTGTCGGTCTTTTGTCCAAACCTCAATTATGGTACAAATCCCAATTACCCAATCTTAGTATTTAGCCCAACATCACGATTACTTCGGTTCAAATAAGCATAATAACAACTTAGTTACAAGACATTAATTTAAAAAGGAGAACATAATTTACATTGATTATTTATCGCGTAGCTTTACACGGACAGAATTTTAACTTTAAAACCCGTAAATTAACCGTTACATAACCCAAACTAACTAATATAAAACTACCCTATACTATATATATATATATATATATATATATATATATATATATATATATATATATATATATATATTATTTATTTATTATATATTAGAGAGGGAGAGATTGAAAGAGTCCATAATTCGTTCGACAAAACTGCCTTTTTATAGCAATGTGGCCAGCTACAGGCCTCCATGCGATCGCATGGAAATTGGTCATGCTGGCCATGCGATCGCATGGCCCAGGAATCCAGCTCATATCATTTTATTTTCTAGCTTGTCGACGTTATTTTTAAATATATATAATATATAAATAATTTATATAATTATTTAAATATTATATTATATTCTTGTGCATAGTTTGAAAGGACCCGTCCTAATCCACCTGGACGAAGTCATCAACATTTGGTCCTATTGCGATGATCGGCTCCAAGTAATGTCCTTATATTGAGCAAATGTACAGCGGAAGACTTAATTCGTACCTGAGAATAAACATGCTTTAAAGTGTCAACCAAAAGGTTGGTGAGTTCATAGGTTTATCATAACAATCATTTCAATATGTTAATAGACCACAAGATTTCATAATCATAAACATAATACACTCGCAAGTGTATGTAAAGCATTCTAAGTGGTTGAGCACTTGGTAACCATACTTAACATTTAATCAACGTCGCATATTCCCTTTATTATGAAATCTCACTACACCGTACCAAGTGTAGTCACCAAAATGAAGTACTGTGCAACCGTTGAATACTGGTCGTCCAGTCCGATTGGGGTTGTCAGGCCCGATAGATCTTTCAACAGGATTCGCGTTTACAATACCCATGTAAATAGTAGTTACCAAGCTACAGGGAAGTATGCCAGTGGTACAACTCAACGTAGAATATATTTTTAAGTACTTGTGTCTATTTCGTAAACATTTATAAAAGCAGCGCATGTATTCTCAGCCCAAAAATATATATTGCAAAAGCAATTAAAAAGGGAGCAAATGAAACTCACCTAATGTATTTTGTAGTAAAAATACATAAAACAACATTGGACAACTAAACAATGCAAGGTTGGCCTCGGATTCATGAACCTATATCAAGTATGTACATTAACACATATAATTGGAATCGAACAAATTATATATATATAAACCTATTAGTTATATCATTTTTATATTATTAACCTATATATTCATTTTATATATTTAAAATAAATAAAAATATAAATTTTGTTATGTTATATGTATTAAATATATATTTTGTATATATATATATACATATCGTTTGTTTTGTTAAAATTATAATAATACTAAAATAATGATAATAGAGTTAAAAATGATACTTTTAGTATAGATGATAAAATAATACTCTTTAATGAAAATGTTAATTTTAATACTAGTGAATAATAACAATAATAACTACAAAATTAATGATTTTACTAATAATAATAATAATAATAATTTTAATAATAATAATAATACTAATAATAAAAATGATAATGTTCATCTTTAATATAAATGATATTAATAATTTCAATAGTGATACTAATAATAATAATAATAATAGTGATAATAATAAGTTTTAAAAATAAAGACTACCTTTAAAAGGGTTTCTAAAAAGAAAAGCTCCAAACCGGGTTCGAACCGAGACCTCTAGTTCCCCGACCACTCCCCTAAACCAACGCTCCATCTATTGTTTTTCTGAAATTTTTAACACCCTAAATATATTTAACCCGTTTTAGGCTGTTTCCTTTTCTTCTTCATTTTCTCAACACGTCATCAGCTATTAACATCAGCCTTAATCATCATCATCTTATGATCATTATTATTATTAACATCATAACTATCATCACAATTAATAATACCACCGAATCATCATCTTTTATAAAATCACGATTATGATTTCATGTATATCATCATAATTAATTCCGTAATTATCAAGCATCATCTTCGTTTATCAATATAATTATCACGTATCATCATGGTTGTAAGTGATGAATAGCAATAAAAGGGAAACTCGATTAATGGCAGGACATAACAATTATCGATGTGGGTTATTCATAAACTGTAACCAGCGGCCCAACAGTTAATTAGTCTCGGCCCAACAGTGAATGGCAAGTCCATTACTTTTCAAATAAGGCCCATGTAGCAAAAACAAATAAACCGTTCCTTGGATTCTTTATCAGTGGGGTGGCTAAAAAAAATTAAAAAGTTTTATGGTGCAATGGCAAAACCCCACGTTTATCTTGGATAACCCTATCTGCTCATCCTCATTCATCCCTGTCATCATCCTCTTCGTTAAAACAGTATTATAAACTGAAAAATTTTGTCTACAGCAATTTGTTCGATTTAAAACTGGAAAAGAGGTAACAACAGCATATGATGGTGAATCAAGAAAGAAACAAAGTGTAGCAGTAACTTGATCGAAGGTTGTTGTTCTAGTGGTTGCAATGCCCGTTGGTTTTGTGAAGATGATGGATGGTTTCACGATGGGGATTAGGAGAGAGAGAAAAGAGATTAGGGATTATGGTAACGATGGTGATTGTTTGAGTATGGTTGTGGTGGTTCGTGGTGATGGGTTGCAGGCTGAAACAGAGGTAAAATAGCAGCTGTGATATTAGTTCAACAATGGTGGGTTTGATGATTTTGTTTGAAAACAGGAAGAAGAAACAGAATGAAAGAAAGAAAAGAAAATAAGGATGGTGATTGTGGTAATCCAAGGTGATCAAGATGGTTTGGTTGGTTGGTGAACTTGACTCGTTCAATCAATAGGATCAGGAGGAGCTTGATGTTGTTGAAATCAACGAAGGTGAATTTGTGGTTGATCAAACATAAGCAATAGAATAAGTTACAATATTAAACAAAATTAGTAGGTTTTTGTTGGTTGTTCGATTACAGTGGCTGCAAGTCACAATTGTTTGGTGGTCTTGGCTTGTGTTATTGAAAAGCAATAGCAGTAAACAATTGCAGATAGTTTAAAAGCCACGAACAGAAAGGAATAGCAAGTGGTGTTTGGTTTGTTCTCGGTCGAAACATAAACAAAAACAGTGGGTGGTTTTCGTGGTTCGGTCAAGGTGATAGAATTGAGTCTGTGTGTTTCGATGCAGGAGATAATACCAACAATATTAACTCCAGCAAATTGGTGGTAAAGTGATTCGAACGATAGCAACACCCAAGTGGGTTTGGGTTTGGTTTGTAATGGTTTAGGGTGATAGAGGAGGGTTGACGAAAAGGAAGAACAAGAGAAAGAGTAGAGAGAGAGATGGAGGTGGATTTGTTTTTGGATGAGAGGTGGCTCGATAGTGAGGTTGTCAAGGTGGTGATGGTGTGGTGATCTTACGGTTAACAAGAAAACCGTAATGGTGGCGGGTTGGTTGTTCATTGAGGTTGTGGTGATTGATGATGGTGAGTTTGGGTTTACCGGAGTAAAAACAGAAATAGATTGGCAGCAATTGTAGCGAACAAATCAAGGAACAAAAAGAAAGAACTTGAGCTGTATGGTGGTGTTGGTTAAAACCTCTGCCTTATATAAGCATGTATATATATTATATATATAATATAATATATAAGATTCATTACATAAACATATATACAAACACAGTATTTTATAATAATATAATAATATTACATACTTAACAAAGGAACGTGCTCAAATATAAATAAAAATCTGCCGACACTATATCACGGACTATTATCTTGTGTCCATTGCTAAACAGTTAACGTATAAAAGTGTTCCTAAGAATCCCAAATTTTTAGATTAAACATATTTAGTTATTTCACTCATTACCTGTTTGAAACCCGGTCAAAAAGGTTCGTCTATATTTTATTTTTAATTCCAAGTAATATATACGGAATACTAAAACTTAAACTAAAAGGGTTAAAAATATTTTTATCGAGCTCATACTCTCTTTAATCCATATTCGGACCAACTTTTATTTAAACACTCATGGATATATATAGGTCTATATTAAAATCAACGAAACGTTAAACGAGTATTACAATCAGCTAACAATTATTTTTAATATATTTTTAGTTATATATAAATATGTTGTAAATGATAATTATTGTAATATCATATTTTTGTTTTATTTTACATAAATAACATATAATATTTCAAATTATATTTCCAATTATTATTTATATATACACACACATATCTATTTACAAATAGTGGTTCGTGAATCGTCGGGATTGGTCGAAGGTCAATCGAATAAATGAAACGGTTCAAAATTTTTGAGATCCAACCTAACAGACTTTGCTTATCGTGTTGAAAATACAATATCCTATCGAGAGTTTGGTTTAAAATTAGTTGAAATTTTCTGGGTCATGACATAGTTGACTCATAATTTTCGCTCCGTTGCGTCGGCATTGATAGTTGGCTCAGGCCCCGGTTCCGGATTTTCGAACGTCCTTTCGTATAATTTAATATCTTGTACTTTGCGTTCCGCAATTTGTAATTTGCACAAAAAATTATTTTCCTTAACTCTCAAAATCCGCGCAAGTCTTTAACTCACTTTTACTGGCACTTTTGAGTGCATTATGGCTTTAGTGGCACTTTTCAGGCTTTAGTGGCACTTTTTCTTCAATTTCTTTAATCTTCGTGCTTCGACTTCGCATTTATTTATTTAAACTATTACAACTAAAAATAAGAAAATTACAATTAAAAACTCTACATATTGGAATGATATTGCTACTAAATATATGTTCGTTTGGAGCAATATCACTCACCTCTTCACAACTCTAACGTATACCTCAGCTTAAAATTTCGGGACGAAATTTTCTTTAACAGGTGGGTAATGTAATGACCCGACTTTTTCGACTTATATTTTTGTGCTCTAACTTTCACGAAACTGCGTATTTGTGCGTACTGTGTTAGATTATATTCTGGGATCATTATTCATGATAATTACTTTCGTTAATACCTTACAACGTGTTATTAAGTGCTTAATCACTTAACTTGATCCTCGAATGCTTCTATGACCCGTTAGTGTCACTTGACGTTTAGAACGAGCTATGTACTTTGTACACGTTAAACTTTGGTCATAATTGGAATATATATGACTACGTAAAACTAATTGTTATTTTTTAATGACAATTACTTGGCTTATTGGTTGCTTAATTACGCTTAGTAAATTACTAATGCACACTAGTTAGTCTTGTTGGACTTTTTACCTTAATGGACTTAAGCCCACCCTACTCTAGTTAATGGACCACTAAATTAGCCCAACTTTAATGGATTTATGATCCATTAAGATGTAGGACAAAAACCTATTAAGACGAGCCAACATACTAACATTTTTGTTAACCATTACTACACATGTTGCATGAGATCCCAACAATAAGCACCACCTTTAGACCACCACCATGCAAAAAGCAAAAAGTTATCCCCCTTGTCCCCCCAATACCTACGGCCATACCACCCCACCACCACTATAAATATCAAGCCTCATTCTTCCATTTCACACTTGATCTCATTCTCATTTTACACACACTTGCTCTCTAATTTTCTCTCCAGTCTTTCTCACACTAAAATTGTAAGTTCTTAAAATTTTCTTCTTCTTCTTCTTCTTCTTCTTCTTCTCTTCTTAATCACGACATCATCATCATCATCATCATAAGATCAAACGATTTAGCTTTTTGATCTTGTTATATCTTGTAAATTCAAACTTTGATTTGAATGCTTCAAGAACATGAAAGATTCAAGCTTTCTAGCTTTGGATCTTCATTACTTTGATGGATCTAAACTTTATAGCTTAAGATCACTTTGTTTTTGTTAAAATATCAAAACTTGTGTTTATGATCTTCATGAAACTTGAAGATCTAGCTTTTTGCTTTAAAGATCTTCAAGAACATAAAAGATTCAAGCTTTCTAGCTTTAGATCTTCATTACTTTGTTGAATCTAAGTTTTGTAGCTTAAGATCACTTTAGTTTTGTTAAAAGATCAAAACTTGTGTTTATGATCTTCATGAAACTTGAAGATCTAGCTTTTTGCTTTAAAGATCTTCAAGAACATAAAAGATTCAAGCTTTCTTGCTTTGAAATCTCATAATTATTGTTAAGGGATCCAAGCTTTCTAGCTTAGGGTTTCATTACTTTGTTTGATCTAAGTTATGTGACTTAAGGTCTTGCTTGATTTGAATCAAAGTTTGTAGCTTTAATCTTGAATAGAACTTGTATTTGTGTTAAGACTAAGAACATGATGTAACCTTGGTTCATCATCCTTCTAAAACTCTTAAGTGAGTTGTATTTCTTCTTAGTCTTGACATTTTGTGTTGATGGTTGAAACTTGATAAAAGTGATGCTAAAACATCAAGAGTTGTACACTTGAGGCTTATACGCATCAAGGATGAGAACCGTGATGAGCATCAAACACCAAGAAACCCACCGGAGCACTTGTTTACTGTTTTTCAAGGTCTGATCAGACTCGTGGGGCTTCTGGAAAGTTTATTTATAGATATTTAGGTTTGATTATATGAATTTTCATTTAAGACTCGCCTAAATCCGATATATGGATTAGGATTTATAGCCTTCTGAAAATCACTACGCCTTTGTAACGACGTGCTGAAAATTCTGACCTACTCGCGCTTGAACCGTCGGCACGGTCAAATGACATGGAGTTAGGATCTGAAAATTAGAAAGCGGTAAGAGGACTCACATACGGATCCTTGACCACTGACCACGCATCTTTTCAGTTTATATAGAGTTCATAGCATCTGCCCGAAGTCAGCCCTTTGTTTCGATCTCTATTCTTGTTGAAATCTTACTTTACCTTTTACGAATGATGATGATGATGATGATGATGATGATGATACTTAAGACTTAACTTATTTACTTTAAAAATTTTGGGGACAATATACTGACTTAGTAACCTTTGACTTAGGTTGAGGACCTTTCGGACAGACTTACTACTTTGTTTACTTTTTCATATCGACTTTTATCGCATTGTTCACTGTGAGTTATAGCTCCCTTTTTACTTTAACTATTTTTGAGACTGAGAATACATGCGCTTTTTATGTTTTACATACTAGACACGAGTACTTAAATTTTATGTATGTGTGGGTGACATAACGGCACAAAGATTCTCCTTAGCTCGGTAACGTTTAACTATTGATTTATGAACCGGTAGACAAATCTTAGATATGGATCCATAGGGTTTGACATCCCCACTCGGGCTAGTCGCTCTAGCAGTTAACGGGTGTTTAATACTTCGTAAACATACGCACTCGCCAAGTGTACTTTTAGGGGGTGATATATTACTTGTTAAGTTAGTTACCGGGTGCCCACGGACAAGCATATACTTTTCATACTGTTTTGAATACGAAATCTCGTGGTCTACATTACATTGATGATTACAAACAAACTATAGCTCACCAACATTCGTGTTGTCATTTTAAAGCATGTATTTCTCAGGCGCCTAGATGTTGTTGCTTCCGCTGTTAGACTTGCTGTTATAGTCTTGGTGTTATAGACTTGCTGTTACAGACTCGCTGTGTTAGACTTCCGCTGCATTGTTAAGAGATGTCTCAAGCATGGAACTTTTATTTTGCATTCACAACTTATGTTATTTTTTAACAATGACTTTGTAATGACCTTTGTGTCACGTACTTATGTTAATGCCTTCTATTCGTAGAAGCACGTTATCTTTTGTAAAACATTTGACGTTGGTAACGACGTTATCTTTTCATGAATGAAAAACTTGTTTTTAAACAGCATATAGTGTTGTAACCGTGTAATGATCCTGTTGTGGACGATCCATACTCGTTGATTTTGTACGGGGCGTCACAAACTTCGTAATAAAATCCATTGTAATACGTTCCCACTTCCACTCGGGAATCTCAGGTTGCACCAAAAGTCCAGACGGTTTCTGATTTTTAGCTTTAACCTTAGCACATGTCAAACACTTGGCCACATACGTAGCCACATCAGTTTTCAAATTAGGTAACCAATATATCTCCTTCGGATCATGATACATCTTTCCTGAACCAGGATGAATAGAGTACCAAGATTTATGAGCTTTATCTCAAACAAGTTGTCGCAGATCACCAAATTTTGGAACCCAAAGACGTCCCGCAAAATACCGAGTACCATCAGTTCGTACCTCAAATTTCTTAACCATGCCTCTGACTTTCTCGTTCACAAAATTCTCCTCCTTCAAGGCTTCTTGTTGAGCCTCAAGAATTTTTCTAGCGAGGTTAGTTCAAATTTTCATATTCAAAGCTCTAAACCTGCGAGCTTCAACTCTTTCTTTTCGACTTAACGCATCGGCCACAACATTGGCCTTTCCCGGATGATATAAAATTTCACAATCATAATCATTCAACGTCTCAACCCATCTTCGCTGCCTCATATTCAGCTGTTTTTGATCAAGAATATGTTGAAGACTTTTGTGATCAGCATACACTGTACTTTTGACCCCATAAAGATAATGTCTCCAAATCTTAAGCGCAAACACAATAGCTCCCAACTCTAAATCGTGGGTCGTATAATTCTGTTCATGGATTTTCAACTAACATGACGCATAAGGGATGAATTTCTTTTGTTGCATCAAAACACAACCAAAGCCCTGACGTGATGCATCACAATAAACAACAAAATCATCATTACCCTCAGGTATTGATAATATTAGAGCGGTAGTCAACTTCTTCTTCAGTGTTTGAAAAGCAGTCTCTCGTTCATCCTTCCACTCATACTTCTTCCCCTTATGCGTTAAAGCAGTCAGAGGTTTCGCTATATGAGAGAAATCTTGAATGAACCTTCTATAGTAACCTGCCAACCCTAGAAACTGACGAATCTGAGTAGGAGTCTTCGGAATTTCCCACTTCTCAAATGCCTCAATCTTGGTAGGATCAACTTGTATTCCCTGTTTACTAACAACATGTCCAAGGAATTGAACTTCTCTTTGCCAAAAAGCACACTTAAAGAACTTAGCGTACAGCTCTTCTTTCCTCAACAAATCAGGTACCAACTTCAAATGTTCTTCATACTCTTCATCACTCTTGGAATAAATAAGGATGTCATCGATGAAAACAATGACGAATTTGTCCAGATAGAGTCTACACACACGGTTTATGAGGTCCATGAACACAGCAGGTGCATTTGTCAATTCAAACGGCATAACAAGAAATTCGTAATGACCATAACGGGTGCGAAATGCGGTTTTCGGAACATCAGATTCTTTAACCCGCAATTGATGATAACCGGAACGAAGATCGATCTTGGAATAAATGGACGAACCTTGAAGCTGATCGAACAGATCATCGATTCTGGGAAGAGGGTACCGGTTTTTAATTGTAAGCTTGTTCAATTCACGATAATCAATACACAAACGAAATGAACCATCCTTCTTTTTAACAAATAGAACAGGAGCTCCCCAAGGGGACGAACTGGGACGAATAAAACCTTTGTCTAACAACTCACGGAGTTGACTCAACAATTCTTGAAGTTTGAAAGGCGCAAGTCGATAAGGAGCACGTGCTACAGGAGCAGCACCGGGAAAAAGATCGATTTGAAATTCTATCGCACGTTGCGACGGAAGGCCAGGTAAATCTTCGGGAAATACCTCAGGAAAATCTCTAACAATACGAACATCAGCAATGCTCTTTTCTTCTTTATCAGAATCAACAACATGAGCTAGAATAGCATGACAGCCTTTGCGAAGATATTTATGAACTTTCAAACAGCTAATAAGATTTAATTGTCTGCATTTCTTATCCCCAAAAATCATCAGCGGCTCTCCAACCACATTAGTAATACGAACAGCTTTCTCATAACACACGATTTCAGCACGATTCGCAGACAACCAATCCATACCAATAACAACGTCAAAACTGCCTAGGTCGATCGGTATTAAATCTACCTCAAAATCTCTACCAGCCAGATTAATGTTACATTTACGATACACAGTCTTAGCAGTAAGCACTTTACCATTAGCTTTTTCTACAACATAAGTTCTGTTTAGAGGAGTTAATGGAGTTTTGATTTTTGGAATAAATTTACTCGTCACAAAATTCAAATCAGTCCCTAAATCAAATAGTACATAAACTGATAAATCGTTGACCGAGAAAGTACCCGTAACAAGTTTCGGATCTTTCTCAGCATCCCTGGCATTAATGTTGAACGTCCTTCCACGTGCATTCTCAGTGGTCTTCTTGTTAGGGCAGGCATCACGGAAATGCCCCAGCTTACCACATTCATAACAAACCTTCTGATTTCCACCATTTCTCGGCTTCCCATTACCATTACCACCATTGTTACCACCATTATTACCACCAATTGCAGTAGGAGTAGCAGTATCCGGCATGATCACCGTACAATTTTTAGCAATGTGTCCCTACTTGGAACACCTTTTACAAGTAACCGTACAATAACCATCATGAGCCTTATAACACCGCGAACAAACACACTGATTACGGTTATTTGAACCAGAAGTATTTTGTTTCTTTTGCTGACTTTAGTTCTGGTCGCGGTTGTTATCCCACTTCCTTTTCCCATCATCAGCCTTTTTAACAACTTCCTCACTGGCATCAGTCGCAGCTTTCTTACTTCTTCTCAAAATCTTATCATTAAGCATATGCGCCATAGACATGGCAGCTTTAATAGTCTGTGGCTCACTAGACTCAACCCCATGCTCAATCTACTCAGATAACCCATCAATATAAGCTTCAATCTTACGGTCCTCATCAGCATAAGCATTTGGACACAACAACGTCAATTCAAAGAACCTTTGCTCATAGGCATCTAAATCGGTGACCTTCATCTTTAAGTTCTTAAGCTCAGTCTCCAACTTCTTAAGTTCATCCCTGAGATGATAACAGGTGATCATTCTTTCTTTAAAATCATTCCAAGACAAACATAAGCAGCATCATTACCCAAACTGCTAAACAAATTATTCCACCAAGTTAAAGCACTGTCCTTGAGAGTGCAGCTGGCGAAAACTAACCTTGTCCTCATCTCGGACTCTACTAACCCAAAAAATAGACTCAACTTTCTCAAACCGACGAGTGAGTCCAATGGGTCCTTCGGTGCCACTAAATTCTTGTGGACGACTAGCCATGAAAGTCTTGTGGGAGCATCCTACCTGATTGTTGTAATTGGCATTAACATTAACTGACATAGCAGCTGCAATCCCTTCAGAAATTAAGCGTTGCATACGAGCTTCGTTGGACTCACGAGGAGGCATGATCTTCAAAACAGAATAACACAACCGTTAGTACTAATAATAATACCAGTTTTATAAAGGAATAGATCGAACACGAAAAGATTAACCATTAAAATAATAGTCAATGAACACTATAAGTAATAACATGATAGTTATGATAGTTATAGAAATAGCCACCACATACATACATACTTTATGATAAAAATCATACAACATACATAGCACCTAACATACATGAACTATATTACGCATAATATAACATACCAAGAGTCACAACACCAGAATAAAAATATGATAATGATAACCAGATGTTATAAAAGAAATAACCATCCATACATAAATGAAATATCTCATAACAAAATCCTGGGCAAAACGCCGTACATCACCCAAAAATGAATGTATGAAAGGAAAAATAGTCTATGAAATAAAATAATCACTCATGAACATCACATCACATCTGATTGGAGCGAGTGTGATAATCTGGGTTGGTATGAGGCTCTTCAGGAGTCTCATACTTCCTCAACTTTCCTTTCACCTCCTCCAACTCCGTCTTAAGACCACGAACCACCCTCTCAAGAGCCTTGAACTTAGCGTCCACCTCTCGGTTACGCTTCTGAGTCTTGAACTCGATCCCATGCTTGAAGCTAACGAAGGTATCCATATCAGCCCTAATCTCATCCATCACCTTCGTATGCGGAAAGACACGCATACTGTCGCTAAGAGCATCAATGCGAGTCTCGTTCGTATACTTCCTAGTCATATGAGTGATGGTAGCCATGTAGCAGTTAACAGGGTCCCTCAGGCGAGGTTGCTGTGCACGACGACGGGTGGCAGACGGGGAAACGGGAGCAGGAACGGAATTGTTGCTCGAGGCCGACATCTGCAAACAAAAAAAAACAAACCACATACAAAATAGAAACAACGTGAGCAATAACTTATATTTATTCCTCATATGAAATGAAATGCATAATAATGCTATATCAAGAAAGGTCGGGTTGTAGACTAGACTCTAATGCACCCTAAAAACCACGGGTTAACTACATTATGACCGCCTAGTTCCCTAAAACTAGAGCTCTGATACCAACTATGATGGCCCCGTCAAGTACACTTAACGGCTCCGTCACTTGGTCCCACAGCTTGATCGAACTTTAAATGAATTTATTAAACAACATTGCATTCTTTATTCAAAAATTTCACAAAAAGAAAATTTACCAAAATATGTAGTTTAAACAAACCCAATATATTAAATAACCAAAGTTGACATAAAAAACTGTCAACCAAATACCCACAATTTAATAATCCAAAAGAGAATGCAAGTTCAATGTTTCATAAAATGTTTAACAAAATCTGCCCAAATGCATGCAGATACTCTAACACAGCGGAAGCCCAAACAAATCAAGTACCTTTGAAAATATGCGAGTAAACTGTCAACAAAAAAATGTTGAGTGAATTATAGGTTTAAATAAACGTATAAACTTCAGACCACAAGATTTAAATGTTAGAAAACATAAAATATTATTCCATTATCTATGAGTCACCTGGTAACCACTTAACCATTTCCATACTCTTACCAAACATAATATATACACTGAACAGGTGTATCCTCAAATAAATACGAAGTACTAATACATTTCGATTATAAATTGCTAGCGCGACTAGCTAGAAATGGGGCTGTCAAGCCCGATAGATCTATCCATAGGATTCGCGTTCACCAGTAGAAACCAGTGATTAGAGTTACCAGACTAGGAAATATTTTCGTTCAACTCATAATGAATAATTTAAATTTAGTTGCCACTTGTGTCTAAACGTAAAACAAAAATGCATGTAATCACATCCCAAAAATACTTTTAAAAAAAGTATGAAAAACGGGACTATAACTCACCTTAACGTAAACGAAGTAGTAACACAGAAAACGTGAACTGCACGAAGTAAAGTGATCAAGAATGATCACAACGGCGACCTATATATAAAGGAGGCCGATATAAATAACTAACTTAGGTCAAGTCTTAGTATGATAGCTATAGTACTTGTTGTAAGTAGACATAGAACAACATTCGGTATGCTTCAGTTTGATCAGAACAGCGTAAGGACACGTACTTTCTATTTTTATAAAGTTTCTATTTTTAGCAGGTTTCCATTTTTGGAAAGTTTCTATTTTAGGAAAGTTTCTATTTTAGAAAAGTTTTTATTTTTGGAAAGTTTTCATATTTAGAAAATTGCTATTTTTGGAAAGTTTTTAATTTAGGAAAGTTTCCTTAATTAGAAAGTCAACAAAAGTCAACTTTTCAGGCACTTTTGAGTGCACTATGGCTTTAGTGGCACTTTTCAGGCTTTAGTGGCACTTTTTCTTCAATTTCTTTAATCTTCGTGCTTCGACTTCGCATTTATTTATTTAAACTATTACAACTAAAAATAAGAAAATTACAATTAAAAACTCTACATATTGGAATGATATTGCTACTAAATATATGTTCGTTTGGAGCAATATCACTCACCTCTTCACAACTCTAACGTATACCTCAGCTTAAAATTTCGGGACAAAATTTTCTTTAACAGGTGGGTAATGTAACGACCCGACTTTTTCGACTTATATTTTTGTGCTCTAAACTTTCACGAAACTGCGTATTTGTGCGTACTGTGTTAGATTATATTCTGGGATCATTATTCATGATAATTACTTTCGTTAATACCTTACAACGTGTTATTAAGTGCTTAATCACTTAACTTGATCCTCGAATGCTTCTATGACCCGTTAGTGTCACTTGACGTTTAGAACGAGCTATGTACTTTGTACACGTTAAACTTTGGTCATAATTGGAATATATATGACTACGTAAAACTAATTGTTATTTTTTAATGACAATTACTTGGCTTATTGGTTGCTTAATTACGCTTAGTAAATTACTAATGCACACTAGTTAGTCTTGTTGGACTTTTTACCTTAATAGACTTAAGCCCACCCTACTCTAGTTAATGGACCACTAAATTAGCCCAACTTTAATGGATTTATGATCCATTAAGATGTAGGACAAAAACCTATTAAGATGAGCCAACATACTAACATTTTTGTTAACCATTACTACACATGTTGCATGGGATCCCAACAATAAGCACCACCTTTAGACCACCACCATGCAAAAAGCAAAAATTTATCCCCCTTGTCCCCCCAATACCTACGGCCATACCACCCCACCACCACTATAAATATCAAGCCTCATTCTTCCATTTCACACTTGATCTCATTCTCATTTTACACACACTTGCTCTCTAATTTTCTCTCCAGTCTTTCTCATACTAAAATTGTAAGTTCTTAAAATTTTCTTCTTCTTCTTCTTCTTCTTCTTCTTCTTCTTCTTCTCTTCTTAATCACGACATCATCATCATCATCATAAGATCAAACGATTTAGCTTTTTGATCTTGTTATATCTTGTAAATTCAAACTTTGATTTGAATACTTCAAGAACATGAAAGATTCAAGCTTTCTAGCTTTGGATCTTCATTACTTTGATGGATCTAAACTTTATAGCTTAAGATCACTTTGTTTTTGTTAAAATATCAAAACTTGTGTTTATGATCTTCATGAAACTTGAAGATCTAGCTTTTTGCTTTAAAGATCTTCAAGAACATAAAAGATTCAAGCTTTCTAGCTTTAGATCTTCATTACTTTGTTGAATCTAAGTTTTGTAGCTTAAGATCACTTTAGTTTTGTTAAAAGATCAAAACTTGTGTTTATGATCTTCATGAAACTTGAAGATCTAGCTTTTTGCTTTAAAGATCTTCAAGAACATAAAAGATTCAAGCTTTCTTGCTTTGAAATCTCATAATTATTGTTAAGGGATCCAAGCTTTCTAGCTTAGGGTTTCATTACTTTGTTTGATCTAAGTTATGTGACTTAAGGTCTTGCTTGATTTGAATCAAAGTTTGTAGCTTTAATCTTGAATAGAACTTGTATTTGTGTTAAGACTAAGAACATGATGTAACCTTGGTTCATCATCCTTCTAAAACTCTTAAGTGAGTTGTATTTCTTCTTAGTCTTGACATTTTGTGTTGATGGTTGAAACTTGATAAAAGTGATGCTAAAACATCAAGAGTTGTACACTTGAGGCTTATACGCATCAAGGATGAGAACCGTGATGAGCATCAAACACCAAGAAACCCACCGGAGCACTTGTTTACTGTTTTTCAAGGTCTGATCAGACTCGTGGGGCTTCTGGAAAGTTTATTTACAGATAGTTAGGTTTGATTATATGAATTTTCATTTAAGACTCGCCTAAATCCGATATATGGATTAGGATTTATAGCCTTCTGAAAATCACTACGCCTTTGTAACGACGTGCTGAAAATTCTGACCTACTCGCGCTTGAACCGTCGGCACGGTCAAATGACATCGAGTTAGGATCTGAAAATTAGAAAGCGGTAAGAGGACTCACATACGGATCCTTGACCACTGACCACGCATCTTTTTAGTTTGTATAGAGGTCGTAGCATCTGCCCGAAGTCAGCCCTTTGTTTCGATCTCTATTCTTGTTGAAATCTTACTTTACCTTTTACGAATGATGATGATGATGATGATGATGATGATGATACTTAAGACTTAACTTATTTACTTTAAAAATTTTGGGGACAATATACTGACTTAGTAACCTTTGACTTAGGTTGAGGACCTTTCGGACCGACTTACTACTTTGTTTACTTTTTCATATCGACTTTTATCGCATTGTTCACTGTGAGTTATAGCTCCCTTTTTACTTTAACTATTTTTGAGACTGAGAATACATGCGCTTTTTATGTTTTACATACTAGACACGAGTACTTAAATTTTATGTATGTGTGGGTGACATAACGGCACAAAGATTCTCCTTAGCTCGATAACGTTTAACTATTGATTTATGAACCGGTAGACGCGAATCTTAGATATGGATCCATAGGGTTTGACATCCCCACTCGGGCTAGTCGCTCTAGCAGTTAACGGGTGTTTAATACTTCGTAAACATACGCACTCGCCAAGTGTACTTTTAGGGGGTGATATATTACTTGTTAAGTTAGTTACCGGGTGCCCACGGACAAGCATATACTTTTCATACTATTTTGAATACGAAATCTCGTGCTCTACATTACATTGATGATTACAAACAAACTATAGCTCACCAACATTCGTGTTGTCATTTTAAAGCATGTATTTCTCAGGCGCCTAGACGTTGTTGCTTCCGCTGTTAGACTTGCTGTTATAGTCTTGGTGTTATAGACTTGTTGTTACAGACTCGCTGTGTTAGACTTCCGCTGCATTGTTAAGAGATGTCTCAAGCATGGAACTTTTATTTTGCATTCACAACTTATGTTATTTTTTAACAATGACTTTGTAATGACCTTTGTGTCACGTACTTATGTTAATGCCTTCTATTCGTAGAAGCACGTTATCTTTTGTAAAACATTTGACGTTGGTAACGACGTTATCTTTTCATGAATGAAAAACTTTTTTTTAAACAGCATATAGTGTTGTAACCGTGTAATGATCCTGTTGTGGACGATCCATACTCGTTGATTTTGTACGGGGCGTCACAAACTTCGTAATAAAATCCATCGTAATACGTTCCCACTTCCACTCGGGAATCTCAGGTTGCACCAAAAGTCCAGACGGTTTCTGATTTTTAGCTTTAACCTTAGCACAGGTCAAACACTTGGCCACATACGTAGCCACATCAGTTTTCAAATTAGGCAACCAATATATCTCCTTCGGATCATGATACATCTTTCCTGAACCAGGATGAATAGAGTACCAAGATTTATGAGCTTTATCTCAAACAAGTTGTCCCAGATCACCAAATTTTGGAACCCAAAGACGTCCCGCAAAATACCGAGTACCATCAGTTAGTACCTCAAATTTCTTAACCATGCCTCTGACTTTCTCGTTCACAAAATTCTCCTCCTTCAAGGCTTCTTGTTGAGCCTCAAGAATTTTTCTAGCGAGGTTAGTTCGAATTTTCATATTCAAAGCTCTAAACCTGCGAGGTTCAACTCTTTCTTTTCGACTTAATGCATCGGCCACAACATTGGCCTTTCCCGGATGATATAAAATTTCACAATCATAATCATTCAACGTCTCAACCCATCTTCGCTGCCTCATATTCAGCTGTTTTTGATCAAGAATATGTTGAAGACTTTTGTGATCAGCGTACACTGTACTTTTGACCCCATAAAGATAATGTCTCCAAATCTTAAGCGCAAACACAATAGCTCCCAACTCTAAATCGTGGGTCGTATAATTCTGTTCATGGATTTTCAACTAACATGACGCGTAAGGGATGAATTTCTTTTGTTGCATCAAAACACAACCAAAGCCCTGACGTGATGCATCACAATAAACAACAAAATCATCATTACCCTCAGGTATTGATAATATTAGAGCGGTAGTCAACTTCTTCTTCAGTGTTTGAAAAGCAGTCTCTCGTTCATCCTTCCACTCATACTTCTTCCCCTTATGCGTTAAAGAAGTCAGAGGTTTCGCTATACGAGAGAAATCTTGAATGAACCTTCTATAGTAACCTGCCAACCCTAGAAACCGACGAATCTGAGTAGGAGTCTTCGGAATTTCCCACTTCTCAAATGCCTCAATCTTGGTAGGATCAACTTGTATTCCCTGTTTACTAACAACATGTCCAAGGAATTGAACTTCTCTTAGCCAAAAAGCACACTTAAAGAACTTAGCGTACAGCTCTTCTTTCCTCAACAAATCAGGTACCAACTTCAAATGTTCTTCATACTCTTCATCACTCTTGGAATAAATAAGGATGTCATCGATGAAAACAATGACGAATTTGTCCAGATAGAGTCTACACACACAGTTTATGAGGTCCATGAACACAGCAGGTGCGTTTGTCAATTCAAACGGCATAACAAGAAATTCGTAATGACCATAACGGGTGCGAAATGCGGTTTTCGGAACATCAGATTCTTTAACCCGCAATTGATGATAACCGGAACGAAGATCGATCTTGGAATAAACGGACGAACCTTGAAGCTGATCGAACAGATCATCGATTCTGGGAAGAGGGTACCGGTTTTTAATTGTAAGCTTGTTCAATTCATGATAATCAATAAACAAACGAAATGAACCATCCTTCTTTTTAACAAATAGAACAGGAGCTCCCCAAGGGGACGAACTGGGACGAATAAAACCTTTGTCTAACAACTCACGGAGTTGACTCGACAATTCTTGAAGTTTGAAAGGCGCAAGTCGATAAGGAGCACGTGCTACAGGAGCAGCACCGGGAACAAGATCGATTTGAAATTCTATCGCACTTTGCGACGGAAGGCCAGGTAAATCTTCGGGAAATACTTCAGGAAAATCTCTAATAATACGAACATCAGCAATGCTCTTTTCTTCTTTATCAGAATCAACAACATGAGCTAGAATAGCATGACAGCCTTTACGAAGATATTTATGAACTTTCAAACAGCTAATAAGATTTAATTGTCTGCATTTCTTATCCCCAAAAATCATCAGCGGCTCTCCAACCACATTAGTAATACGAACAGCTTTCTCATAACACACGATTTCAGCACGATTCGCAGACAACCAATCCATACCAATAACAACGTCAAAACTGCCTAGGTCGATCGGTATTAAATCTACCTCAAAATCTCTACCAGCCAGATTAATGTTACATTTACGATACACAGTCTTAGCAGTAAGCACTTTACCATTAGCTTTTTCTACAACATAAGTTCTGTCTAGAGGAGTTAATGGAGTTTTGATTTTTGGAATAAATTTACTCGTCACAAAATTCAAATCAGTCCCTAAATCAAATAGTACATAAACTGATAAATCGTTGACCGAGAACGTACCCGTAACAAGTTTCGGATCTTTCTCAGCATCCCTGGCATTAATGTTGAACGTCCTTCCACGTGCATTCTCAGTGGTCTTCTTGTTAGGGCAGGCATCACGGAAATGCCCCAGCTTACCACATTCATAACAAACCTTCTGATTTCCACCATTTCTCGGCTTCCCATTACCATTACCACCATTGTTACCACCATTATTACCACCAATTGCAGTAGGAGTAGCAGTATCCGGCATGATCACCGTACAATTTTTAGCAATGTGTCCCTACTTGGAACACCTTTTACAAGTAACCGTACAATAACCATCATGAGCCTTATAACACCGCGAACAAACACACTGATTACGGTTATTTGAACCAGAAGTATTTTGTTTCTTTTGCTGACTTTAGTTCTGGTTGCGGTTGTTATCCCACTTCCTTTTCCCATCATCAGCCTTTTTAACAACTTCCTCACTGGCATCAGTCGCAGCTTTCTTACTTCTTCTCAAAATCTTATCATTAAGCTTATGCGCCATAGACATGGCAGCTTTAATAGTCTGTGGCTTACTAGACTCAACCCCATGCTCAATCTACTCAGATAACCCATCAATATAAGCTTCAATCTTACGGTCCTCATCAGCATAAGCATTTGGACACAACAACGTCAATTCAAAGAACCTTTGCTCATAGGCATCTAAATCGGTGCCCTTCATCTTTAAGTTCTTAAGCTCAGTCTCCAACTTCTTAAGTTCACCCCTGGGATGATAACAGGTGATCATTCTTTCTTTAAAATCATTCCAAGACAAACATAAGCAGCATCATTACCCAAACTGCTAACCAAATTATTCCACCAAGTTAAAGCACTGTCCTTGAGAGTGCAGCTGGCAAAACTAACCTTGTCCTTATCTCGGACTCTACTAACCCAAAAAATAGACTCAACTTTCTCAAACCGACGAGTAAGTCCAATGGCTCATTCGGTGCCACTAAATTCTTGTGGACGACTAGCCATGAAAGTCTTGTGGGAGCATCCTACCTGATTGTTGTAATTGGCATTAACATTAACTGACATAGCAGCTGCAATCCCTTCAGAAATTAAGATTTGCATACGAGCTTCGTTGGACTCACGAGGAGGCATGATCTTCAAAACAGAATAACACAACCGTTAGTACTAATAATAATACCAGTTTTATAAAGGAATAGATCGAACACGAAAAGATTAACCATTAAAATAATAGTCAATGAACACTATAAGTAATAACATGATAGTTATGATAGTTATAGAAATAGCCACCACATACATACATACTTTATGATAAAAATCATACAACATACATAGCACCTAACATACATGAACTATATTACGCATAATATAACATACCAAGAGTCACAACACCAGAATAAAAATATGATAATGATAACCAGATGTTATAAAAGAAATAACCATCCATACATAAATGAAATAACTCATAACAAAATCCTGGGCAAAACGCCGTACATCACCCAAAAATGAATGTATGAAAGGAAAAATAGTCTATGAAATAAAATAATCACTCATGAACATCACATCACATCTTCTTGGAGCGAGTGTGATAATCTGGGTCGGTATGAGGCTCTTCAGGAGTCTCATACTTCCTCAACTTTCCTTTCACCTCCTCCAACTCTGTCTTAAGACCACGAACCACCCTCTCAAGAGCCTTGAACTTAGCGTCCACCTCTCGGTTACGCTTCCGAGTCTTGAACTCGATCCCATGCTTGAAGCTAACGAAGGTATCCATATCAGCCCTAATCTCATCCATCACCTTCGTATGCGGAAAGACACGCATACTGTCGCTAAGAGCATCAATGCGAGTCTCGTTCGTATACTTCCTAGTCATATGAGTGATGGTAGCCATGTAGCAGTTAACAGGGTCCCTAAGGCGAGGTTGCTGTGCACGACGACGGGTGGCAGACGGGGAAACGGGAGTAGGAACGGAATTGTTGCTCGAGGCCGACATCTGCAAACAAAAAAAAACAAACCACATACAAAATAGAAACAACGTGAGCAATAACTTATATTTATTCCTCATATGAAATGAAATGCATAATAATGCTATATCAAGAAAGGCCGGGTTGTAGACTAGACTCTAATGCACCCTAAAAACCACGGGTTAACTACATTATGACCGCCTAGTTCCCTAAAACTAGAGCTCTGATACCAACTGTGATGGCCCCGTCAAGTACACTTAACGGCTCCGTCACTTGGTCCCACAGCTTGATCGAACTTTAAGTGAATTTATTAAACAACATTGCATTCTTTATTCAAAAAGTTTCACAAAAAGGAAATTTACCAAAATATGTAGTTTAAATAAACCCAACATATTAAATAACTAAAGTTGACATAAAAAACTGTCAACCAAATACCCACAATTTAATAATCCAAAAGAGAATGCAAGTTCAATGTTTCATAAAATGTTTAACAAAATCTGCCCAAATGCATGCAGATACTCTAACACAGCGGAAGCCCAAACAAATCAAGTACCTTTGAAAATATGCGAGTAAACTGTCAACAAAAAAATGTTGAGTGAATTATAGGTTTAAATAAACGTATAAACTTCAGACCACAAGATTTAAATGTTAGAAAACATAAAATATTATTCCATTATCTATGAGTCACCTGGTAACCACTTAACCATTTCCATACTCTTACCAAACATAATATATACACTGAACAGGTGTATCCTCAAATAAATACGAAGTACTAATACATTTCGATTATAAATTGCTAGCGCGACTAGCTAGAAATGGGGCTGTCAAGCCCGATAGATCTATCCATAGGATTCGCGTTCACCAGTAGAAACCAGTGATTAGAGTTACCAGACTAGGAAATATTTTCGTTCAACTCATAATGAATAATTTAAATTTAGTTGCCACTTGTGTCTAAACGTAAAACAAAAATGCATGTAATCACATCCCAAAAATACTTTTAAAAAAAGTATGAAAAACGGGACTATAACTCACCTTAACGTAAACGAAGTAGTAACACAGAAAACGTGAACTGCACGAAGTAAAGTGATCAAGAATGATCACAACGGCGACCTATATATAAAGGAGGCCGATATAAATAACTAACTTAGGTCAAGTCTTAGTATGATAGCTATAGTACTTGTTGTAAGTAAACATAGAACAACACTCGGTATGCTTCAGTTTGATCAGAACAGCGTAAGGACACGTACTTTCTATTTTTATAAAGTTTCTATTTTTAGCAGGTTTCCATTTTTGGAAAGTTTCTATTTTAGGAAAGTTTCTATTTTAGAAAAGTTTCTATTTTTGGAAAGTTTTCATATTTAGAAAGTTGCTATTTTTGGAAAGTTTTTAATTTAGGAAAGTTTCCTTAATTAGAAAGTCAACAAAAGTCAACTAAAAGTCAAGGTCAACCGAAAGTCAACTCAAAAGTCAACCTTGGTCAAACATAGTCAACATTAAATTTTAAAGTGTAAGTTATATTAATAATATAAGTTATAATGTTATTTAAAGTCATGTATGTTTAATTATGTCATAACATAAGTTTAATTAAATTAAATTGAATTATTAAAGTTAACATAAGTTTAAATGATATAATTAATATAACATAAGTATGTGATTAATTAATTAAATATTAATCATAATATAAGTATTATTAATTAATAATAAACTTTTAATCCTATCATAAGTATTATTAATTAATAATGAATTATTAATCATATCATAAGTTTTAATTATAATTATTAAATCATAAGTATTTAATAATTAAATTATAATTAGATAATAACTAAGCCTTATAATAATTAAATAATTAATTAATCCTTATTATAAGTCTTATTATAATTATCTCATAACATAAGTTTAATACTTATCATAAGTATTTTTCATTAATAATAAAAGTATTATTAATCATAAGTTTAATTAAATGTTTAATTAATCAAAATGTAATTAATAAATGATATAATAAATATATATATCATAAGTCTTAATTTAAAATAATTACTTTTATATCATAAGTAAAATGATAATGAAAATCATTATTTATATCATAAGTTCCATTTTATAACCATAAGTTTTAATTAAAAGTTCATCGGGTCATAACTTAAGTCCCGGGTATCGGTTTTCGGTGAGTCTTATATATATCCTCGCCTAACCAACCCGCCCGACACATTAGTACACTCAAGAAAACCCCAAGAATAGCCCCCAATTTGTGACCAACGGCCATAATTCAACTTGGGACTTTAATCCGATCAAATACAAGTTTTAGTCAACACGGGTGATCTGTGGCTCGGATTTTGATGACCCGAACATGAAAGTTCATCCAATCATCAATCCTAACACACTAGTACACCCTAGAGACTCCAAAAGTGGTCAAAAAGTTGGACCAAACCTGGTTTTTATCTTTTGATTTCATGAAAACACTATTTTAATCATATCTTATGAGAGGAACACATCTAGACACTTTAATTTAATAAAAACATCAGTTAAGTTTACTGAAATGGTCAATTAGTCCGCTGTCCACAATCCATCAAATCGAAAACGTGTATTAACGAGTGATTCTAAGCATACAATCATTAATCCAACAACATACAACCAATATACTATCATATTAAACATTAAAATCAGTAAAATAAAGAAAAATCAAAAAGTTAGGGTTAGGTTTATACCCTAATCAAGAATCAAAGAGTATAGACGCGTAGAGAACGAAGAGTAGAATCCGATTGTGTAAACATTTGCTTGATCCAAGTATTATTTTGATTGATGGTGATGATGTTTATGGTGGTGGTAGGCGAAGTCAAGGAGGAATAAGAAGGGGAGAGGAGAGAAAAATAAAAGAATTAGGTTTTGTGAGAAATGAGATGAAATGAAATGTGAAAAGTGAAATGGCAAAAACAAGGCACTCCCCCCCCCCTAAGGGTTTCAGCCGAATGGTTACATGGGGGTGGGCCCCATGGCCCAAATTTGATAAATGGTAGATTACTTGTGGCCCGAACGCCCGATCGAAGCCCGAAACGCGAAAACGCTACTACGCGATTAATTATTCGGAGAGATAACACATACGCGATAAATAAAATGTATAAACACTATATATAATCATATGACATTAAAATATCATATTTAAAATAATTTAGATTTAAAAATCTCAAAAGTTTGACCGTTGGTTTGAAAACCGAAAAGATTCGCCGGATAGAAATCCACGACACGTAGAAACGTTCAATTTAAAATATGAATACAAATACTCACATAACACATAATAATTAATATATTATTACAAAAATAATAATATAGGTCATAGAAATGACGCGGCACGAATAACAATTAACGGTCGTTAAATAATAAACGGTAAAAGATAACTGAAAAAGTAGGGTCGTGACAAAGGCAAGTTGGCTACCACTGAGAAGAAAAGAAGCGAGACAGTGAAAGAAGAAGCGATAGTAGGCACCATCATGATGAAAGCTGACGCAGTGACAGTCACCATAGAAGTCATAGTAGTCACGGCAAAAGCCATGGCGGTCACAGGCATGACAAAAGCAATCGAAGACCATACGATAAGGGTTCTCTACTTGACAGCTTGAACAAAACTCCAAGGGAAATACTGCTAACGGAGCCGGTGAAAGCCAAATTCACTCCTCCGGCACCGCTTGAGAAGCGGGAGGGTCAAAAATCCGACAAGTACTGTGAGTGCCACGAGGATCACGGTCACGACACCGACGAATGTAAAGCGTTAATGCGAGAGATAATTGCAAAAATAAAGGCTGATGAACTCAATAACTTGTTGTAGGGCAGGAAATTCAAGAAAGCTGATCCTAATAAGACATTCAGCTAGCAGAAAGAAGACGGAAAGAAGCGTGAGAAAGCAAAAGATAAGGTTGTAATTAACATGATCAGTATTGAATAAGACGAGCCCAACCCTTGGAGAGACACTGCAATCACGTTCCCAAAGCTACAGGCACGCTACGCTCAAGATGAGCCTGTGGTGATTGACGGCTTGATAGACGGCTTTCAGGTTCGAGAAATGTACACCGACACTGGGAGTGAGGTTGATGTCTTGTATGCCCATTGCCTTTCCCAACTCCCAAAGTGTGTCAGAAGGAAAATGAGGCAGTCCAACGTTATCATTTCTGGGTTCACGGGTTCCACTAATGAACTCATAGGTAAACTCAAGGTAACGGTCACGGTGGGCACTCAACCCTACCTCCGTAGTGAAGTCATCAACTTTTATGTCGTCAAATCTGTGACTGCCACAAATGTGATACTAGAAGACAGTTCTTCAGGAAGTTCGGTGCAATATCCTCTACCGCTCACGGTGTACTAAAACTCCCAACCCGGCGAGGCGTGGCAACGGTCCCGTCTACCCGACACCCTTTCCCCGGGAATGATGACACTCGAGCTAGGCGATATCCCAAATCATGGAAGACACCACGCGTCCCGAAGGAAAAACGTGTGTATGTTCTTAAAAGGTTAACTTACTTCTCCCTACCGGTACGCTGTACTAGCAAAAATCCAGTCATTGCCCACGAGGCAGAAAGGGTGGCTACCGACTGGTGTCACCGGCCAGGATGGGAGAAACCGTTTAATGATGTGTACGAAGAGGTTGAACCCCTCAACCTGACACTCAAACGTTCCAGGACTGAAAGCTGTGAGAGCTCCAACCGGGACAAGACAACGGTTGAAGGAAACAAAAGTGGCTAGATGCAACAACTGAGATTTAGATGGATACCGTGATTGAAACTGATCACTTCAACTCATGGATATCTTGATGTTTATGTCTTTTTCTTTTCAATAATGAATCTATGTATGTTTTTCCTTCTTAGGAATAAATAAAAGCATTTTACCATTTACAATAACTTGTTCATTATGTTATTTACAAACGATGTTCATATAATAATAACCGGCTAGCGGCAGACGGATTCCGGCATCCACGTAAGTCCCACGATAGTTACTATGTACCCCTTTAAGAGGTGATTGTCTAGCCCTCATCGGTACAAGTTTATACTGATAAACGGCCAATGAGTAGATGGCATAAACACGCGTGACTGAACGGTGTACGCGCCAAAACTAATATAAATGTAGTCTAGACCTACATATGAAGATACGAACTAGTTCGATCGAAGAAAATTCATCACAAAATACTTGAAATCAAACTTTTATTAATTACATAAGGTTTCATTACAAGATACTTCAAAAATGTGCAACAACGTGCAATACAACAAATTAAAATTCAAAATCTAACAGTTGCTGCACGGTTGTCGCATCATCAGAGCAGAGGTCCTCAAAGCTGCCGAATCGGATCTCCTTCAATGCCTACTGCGCGGCCTGGAGCTCCTGCATGGGGCCTGTGTTCACCTTCTCGGCAATATTCGGGTGCAGAGAGACGGCCTCACCGGTATGATGCTTTTGCATCAACCGCATAGCCCGAGTAAAGTTGGTCAACCCAAAATGTTCAGATAAGCCTCGAAAGGCACCTTCACGGTGCTGGAGTTGATTGCCTTCTTCAACACGGAGGGAAGACCACCCTGCGAATGCTTACACTCCGCCAAGGCCGCCTCCTTGGCAGAAACAGCAGAAGAAACCTCCTTATCCTTTTTCGCCGACACCCGGACAAGCTCCTCCTTGGCAGCCCTAAGCTGGCTCTCCAAGCTCTTAATAGCCTCCCAGGCCATGGATGTCCGGGACAGCTCATCCTGAGCAGCTTTTAGCTGACGCTCCAGGTGCATCATTACCTGTTCGTCACGGTTAAAGCTGTCATAAAAAAAGTGTTTAACGCCAAGATTGTCCAGGCACGGATAACCTTGGCGTCACTCGTAGGAAGGGTAGAGAAAGTTTGATGGAGGACCGTAGAGGACCCCTTCTCTAAAGAACTCATGCAGGTAGGATAATCGATATCCAGCTGTGAGAAAGCATGGACGAGATCCTCGCCCGCAGGGACATTAAAGTGAATGTCATCAAAACTCTCCAAGGAAAAATGTTCACCCTCTCCACCACCCAAATCTATAGGCTCCATCTCGGTTGCCCTGGCACCGACAGAAGGCTCGGCAACAGCTGCAAAAATTAAGATAGTCGAGCACGAGACAAGTCACAACAAAAAGTAAGACTGGCTTGTCAGAATAAGGAGATTACCTTTGGCCTTCTTCATCCTTAGCTGAGGGAGCTTTTGAATTCTCCTCTTCACAGCCGTGTGCCCCTCTGGCACATCCGGTCCCGGGAGGACCAAGTTGGCCCCATCACCAGCATTTTGTTCCAGGTCTTGTGGAACGATATCCGGCTCGCCTTCTAAATTGACCGGGATGCTCTCAACCTGGATCTTTTCCAGATCGCCGAAAGCCATTGCGGTAGCAAAATCCATCACTGTTGCATTAACATAAACAAGGTTAGTATACAAATGATAAACTATGCGACATAACAGTTGGCTACTATCAGTCTTCACCTGCTCCATTAAAACGAAGGACAGGCTTAAGATCTGGCCATTGGTGGCTAACTCCTCCCAACACAAGCATGGCCTCCGGGTATGGCCGTTGGGGAAACTTGAACTCCCAGATGGCCAATATACATGCCTCCTCGGCAGCGTTCAGACTTGGGATCTTATTGGCTCCCTTCTTTACATTGACTGCCCATTTGCAACGCTCAACAAACCATGGTGGTAGCCCCTTGCTATCAACAAAAAAGAACGACTCCCACCACTCTTTCAAAGAGGTATCTATATCCCCGGTAAAATTGAACAATGCTCTCCGTTTAATGGAGAACCATCCAATCTCAGACCTTGAGATGGAGAAACAGAATCGAAACGTATGAACGGTAGGAAGAATATGGTAATGATTAAGGTACATCTCCCACATTACCAATTTCTGGTACGCATGGGGATGTACCTGAGAAGGCGCTATTCCGTAATGTGTAAAGAATTGGTAGATAAACTCAGAATAGGGCAACCGAAAATTGCCCACGGTGATGGTTGCACCGTACATGGCAACCATGATCGTTGGGGGCTTGTGGGCCCATTGGATGGCGTCAGACACCCTCAAAGTATAAAGGGTCAAAAATGGATACTTACGTACCAATTCGTTAAGGTATTGGTCACACACTCGACTCGTAATAGTACTAACATCTACAGAAGGCCTGGTGATGATTCAGGAGCATCTATACTAGTGGAAGTGGAAGAATGATCCGCCATATATAAGAAAATACAAAAGTACAAAGTAATAAAAGGAAGGAAGCAGAAAAGGTACCTTCTTTCGTAAAACACTGTTGGTTTTTTGAAGAAGAAACGTTTAGGGTATGAAGGCTGTAAAAAGTGAAAATATCGGAAAAAGAAAGCTATTTATAGGTTTCAAGGAAATTGATCCAACGGCTCAGATCAAAGGAGGGATCAACAAAAGTAATGATTAAAGTTGTAAAAATAAATTCATCGAACGCCATTCTGAAAAGTTGAAAAATGGAAACACACGAAAAGGGGGCGTATTTGCAGAAACTGTCTTTTCACGCTGACAAGCATTAAATGCACATCCAATCGAAAGCATGGCTTCATTTTAAAAGTTTGACGACGGCAACCATTCTGGCTACCATCATCAAACTGGGGGGACTTGATGATACGTATCATGATCCGTCTTAAAAAGACACTAATTAGAAGCATCCCGGCTAGGGTTTTCCTCCGGCATAAGCCTATCCCGAAAGAGGAAGTCTTCCCGACATCACCTCAGTAACCCGACCAGAAGGTTACTTATACATGCACCCGGGAAGGACCACATCAGACAACGGCTAGCCGGGAACGCCATTCAGCCCGAATAAGCATACACGCAACCGGCATCACCGAGCCGGATGCAGAGGCATTAAGAAGATAAGGATTATATCATCACAAATAAGCCTGTTGATAAATCGACAACAATTTTCCCGGTCATGGCAAACACCGTGAAGAAACACTTGGAGTAAATACGAAGCAAAGCCCCTCCCGACTAATCAAGGCATTCACTCGTAAAGACCTAGTCGGGGCCACCACACTACCAGAACTACACAACTTCCCGGTTTAATATTTCGACCCGGTACAAGGATAACGTTCCAGGACAAGCACCTGTCTCGGAGCAAGTGCATTATCCCGGAACAGCCACTTCATCCTGGAGTGAGTGCACTGTCCCAGAATGAGCAATTGATCCTGGAACAAACATACAAACAAGCTGCGCGCCACGTCAGCCCATTAATCTAGGAAAGTTTGTTAGGATCTGATCGATTATTCCCATGAAAAGGACAGGTGCCACACCACCCCTCGGGATTGGCAAAGTTTGTTACAATCATGAAAGGGACAGGTGCCACATCACCATTCCCTCATAACATCGATAAATACGTAAACAAGATCATTTATTTCACAACACTGGATGCATTAATGTTACTCTACCCAAATTAATTACAGTATCATTTCTCCAGTCGTTAATACAATTCCGATCAACACTCTGGTCGTTATCGGAGTTAATCCTCACTTTAAGATATTAACTTATTCGATCCCGATCGAATAAGGTTAATCTAATCGATTGTTTTACGCCCTTGAAATCCATATTTCAAATCGGGGTTCGCACAATTATTGGAGTAAAAACATTCGATCCACCCTTTTCCCTAAATCAAGCACTCAAACCCGAAATCTATTTACACTAAACGATTTTGGTTTGATCAGTGCCCAGATCAAGTGATGAATCCTTCAAAAATCATATATCCTTAACAATACAAAAGAAATTTATATAATTTGAGATACATACAAGTTACGGGCCAATCCCATGTTTTTATGAACAGTTAGAAAAGTAAATACATATAAGTTACAAACCCTAAAATCAAGAACGATTCAGAGGTAAAATAGAACCAACCTTAAGCTCATGATAAGCGAGAATCGGGTGAATGAAGTAACCCTAAAAGTCACATACATTAGCAAGACAATAAACTTTAACTAACAAAAAATAAAACTTTTAGCAAATGACTACTTACAAACATATTTCAAAAGTATGGCGCACATTAGCATTCTCTTCATCATTAAACCCTAACTTCAAAAAATTAGAATTAACAACTTTATGTGAAATCATTGGGAAAAAAACATAACAAAATCATAAAAACCAAAATAAATTTTCACAATAAATCCATTAGAAAGGAATAATCTACCTGGAAGAACTTTTGGTGTGTTAATTGACGAAGCTTAAAGAAACACATAATTGATTGACGAAGATTAAGATTGAAGAAGAAGTAACATGAACATTCAAGACGCGTGAAGCTTTATTGAAGTAAACCCTAACTGGACGGGGAAGAAGATGAAGATGAAAAGGATTTATTACTCCGTATTATGATTTAGGGCATATAATGATAATGATTTGATTTAAATAATATAGATATCTACATGGAAGGTGTATAATTTAGGGCATATAACCCTAACCTGAAAGGATGAAGCTATGGAGATAAAAGAACAAAGAAAAAATGGTGAAGAGATAGGGTTTATCTAATTTGTTTTTATCACGTGGATTTTCTTTTTCCTTTTTTTTTATTGATTTTGATTTATTTGATAATTCATATTTTCTTATTAAATATTATAAATTATAATGACATCAGCAAGATGTTTTAGATTTTTTTCTTTTTCTTTTTTAATTTTTTTTCAATGAAGGAAAAAGTGTATTTATAATGTCATTACTGTAGAAATTTAATAGAATCTATAGATAGTGATAGTGATAAAAAAAAAAGTGGTAAAAAAGAAAGTGGATCTCAACTTTTTTTATTTATTTTTAGTAATAGATTATCCCCGCAAATATTAGTAAAATTAATAAAAGAATAATACAATGAAGCTGACATGCTACAGCTGAGCAATGCATCACAAAATAAAAATCATGTCACAGATGTAACAACCAACAACTAGACTAAACACTGAAAGACTAGGTGACCCAAACTACTCCGAATCTAAACTCCACATAGAACAAACTCGAGAGACATTAAGCGACCTTTTAAATCTGGTCGTGGGGAGCTTCAATCGGGTATTAGACACAATAGCTTCAAATACTTGTTTCTCGGTACGATGAACCTTCTTGAAAATACAATAGTTTCTTTCTTGCCAGATACCATAAATAGTAGCTGAAAAACACAACTTCGACACCACAATACGAGCCAAATTGTGTGAAGCTTGAGGAAAAATTAAGTTCACCATAACACTCCAATCATCACTTCCAAGCGCAAACACTAACATAGATTGCACCTTGTGCCATACCAAAGCAGAGAACTTGCATTTGAAAAACATGTGGGAATGGTTGTCGGGGCAAGGTTTACACAATGTGCATAACTTACTAATACCATCACGCATCTCCCAGGGTTTAAGCTTATCTTGCATCTTCAACTTTTCCCCCATTAAAATCTATAACAAAAATGCATGTTTAGGCACACATTGGTAAAACCAAATGACCAAAAACCATGTCACTTTATTTCCATGGACCCGCAAAGAATCTCATGCTCGATGAACTGAAAAATCGTAAAGAATACCTTGATCATTCAACCAACCAAATTGATCCGGTTGATTAGTAAGAATAAGGGCTACCATCGTTTGCAAAATAGGATACTTTTGAATCCATACCAAGGGCCATCGAACACCCTCATTACCAACAACATCTTGCAATACCATCTTGGCATTCCACCCAGCACGATACTCATCGGTTCAATGCCCAAACATTAATACTCTGTTCAAATACACACTGACCGAAATATTTTGGCTTTAAAGCACAACTAGAACCGTTAATTTAAGTCATGTTCAAATACACACTACGGTGATGGTAGTGTGTGACAACCCGAAAATTTTTGACCAAATTTAAACTTTAATCTTTATATATTCCTGACACGATAAGCAACGTCTGTTAAATTGAATAACAAGAATTTGAAACTGTGTTCATACGTTTATTTAACCTCGACCAAATTTCAATGATTCACGAACCACTAAATGAATGTATATATGTATATGTGTATATATTATAACCTGAAAACATTAACAAGATTAGACGTATAATACTTTACATAAACGTTGTTGTTTTAAAATTTATTTAATAATTATCGACGAAATTAAAAGATAATATTAAATGATTGAATTATTAGATACATTGAATTACGATTACGAGTCTCTGTTAAGAGGTCCACTTTGAATTAGAAAACCTTTTCTTTTTAACGGTATCCAGAAAATTTGGTAAAAGTGATTTACAAAAGTGTCATTAACGAGAGTTAGTCAAAAGTTAGTAATCATTTCTGTTTAAATTTCAAAAGTGTACTTTACCTTGATTAACTAGTCAACCATTTAGTTTTTCATATTAAAAACATTGTTTGGTAGAATAACTACTAATATTTAAAGAGTTAAATTATATAAAACGAACTTTGAAATATAATTAGTTTTGAAAGACTAAATATTATATCAGTAAATAAATATTTCGAACATTTATATATTATGTACAAATTTATAATTTTAAATAAAAATATATATATGTATATATTAACTTAGTCATAAAACGTCCTGATTTAAAATAAAATATTTTGACAAACAACGAGCCACTGATTTATAGAAGCAAATGACCACAACGCTCAATTTTATAAAGCTACATTTTTATAAGGTAATTTTTTGGTAAATAAGTCAAATTATTATTAAAGGTACACGTCACGTAACATAAAAGGCTAGTTTTCTAAACGTACGAAAGTGCGCTCGAAAAATCGAAAGTGGTACATGAGTCGTGAGACCACGTCCGTGTCATTTTTGTAAAAATTATATTTTTACCATGAGCGTAAATATAATATAATATTTAATTAATTCTAAAGATTTAATATATTAAATATTAAATAATATTAAAACTATGTATTACATGATATGAAATGGGTGTCGGCAGGTTTAAAGTAATTATTGTGGCCATGTACATATAGCCATGCGATCGCATGGCTATACCTCTCAAGTCCCATGCGATCGCATGGCAGGGGTAGGTGGGCAAAGTTGTTTAAATTCGTTCGAACTGGTTCCAGTTTTCATCCATTATTTCTCAATCTCTCTATCACTGATCTATATTACTCCGTAAAAATTATTTATTTTAATTATTATTATTATTAATCTAAAATATTATTAGTAGTAGTATTAAAAATATTATTAGTAGTATATTACATAAAATACTACGACAAGGGTACGTGCGAGTTATTTTAAAACACGTTTTGGGAGCGGGACAGAGTTAAGAAAATTATGGGTTATAGCTATGGAGGTGATGGGTAATGTTCATGGGTATGCTCGTGAGGTCAAACTAGTGTTTATCATCTCCGTTGCGTCTACGTACTTTTCTGCAATATCGAACCTCAATATTGATACGTAAGCACTCATAATTTAATTTTTACATATTAAAAGTGTATCCCTGACTAGTGCTCGAGTGTATAGGATTATGCATGTTTGCATATTTGATATTGCCCTTAGATAGGTTATGTTGAATCTTGAATTAGTTACACCTGCAGTTGAGATAAGGTATAAGATATGCATGTCCTTAGAAAGCTAACGAAAAATTAAGAACTTTTCATTTAGATATCGAATGGATTCGATGAACGGATTAGATGTTATTGTCAATTGAATTTTTGTATTATTATTAAAAATGATTATTATTATCGTCGTTATTATCGTCGTTCTAATCTAATTATTATTATTATTATTAGTATTATTATTATTATTACTATTATTATTATTATTATTATTATCTTTATAAATAAAAAGTATTATTATTAAAAATTGTTATTATTATTATTACTATCGTTATTATCATTAAGGTTATAATTAGTATTATTATTATTATTATCATTAATCATTAAAATTGTTATTAGATTTATCATTATCATAATATTTATTATTATTAGTATTATAATAATTAAAACTAATATTAGTAACACTTAATTATTATGATTACTATTATTATCATTAAATTGAACGCGATATAAAAGACGATTTAAAAACTATTAACAAATTGATTAGGATATAATGAGTACGAGTATCATGATGAAATTTAAATATTGTAAGATAATGACTTAGATAAAATTATCGTTCTTATTATTTTTTATCGTTACTATTATTATTAAAAGTATCATTAGTATGAAAACTATCACTTTAACAAAAATTGTCATTTGTCATTGTTATTATAAAATATTATTATTATTATCATTTTAAATAAAATTATTATTTTAAAGTTAATATTAAGAAGTATCGTAAATAATAAAGTATCATTATCATTTTATCATTTTATCATTCTTAGTAAATTTAAATATTAATATTTTATTAACAGGATAATAATAATTATTATTACAAAATAATACAACTTTCACTTACTATTATTATAGATATTATTTTATCAAATAAAAATATGATATAAACATATTTTACTACGTGTAATAAAATTACATTAATAGTACCTATTATATTATCTTTATGATATCAAATAAACTTTATAAATTTTATTACTCAATATATATAAAAGTATATTTTATTATATAAATGTTAATATAAAATTTTAGTTATTAATACATGAATTATATTATTCACTCTAATAAATCTTTTAAAAATATTTAAAAATATACAACGACGATATTTAAACTATATAAAAAATTTGGAAATCATTTTGAGTTAAATTGACTTCTGTTGACTTTTGCATATTAGTCTCGAGCATTAGGATTGTGGTACACTATGACTTAACTTAATTTGTTAGACAAATATTGACCAACATATAAATATATATATAAATAATTTAGGTTCGTGAATCTAAGGCCGACCCTACATTTGATAAATGACGTCATATGTATTTTTACTACAAAATACATTAGGTGAGTTTCATTTGCCTTTTTACCCTTTATATATTTTTGGGCTGAGAATACATGCGCAATTTTTATAAATGATTTACAAAATAGACACAAGTACATGAAACTACATTATATGGTTGAATTATCGAAATCGAATATGCCCCTTTTTATTAAGTCTGGTAATCTAAGAATTAGGGAACAGACACCCTAATTGACGCGAATCCTAAAGATAGATCTATGGGCCCGACGAACCCCATCCAAAGTACCGGATGCTTTAGTACTTCGATGTTGTGTTATATCATGTCCGATGGATTACCCGGAATGATAGGGGATATTCTTTTATGCATCTTGTTAATGTCGGTTACCAGGTGTTCAATCCATATGAATGATTTTTGTCTCTATGCATGGGACGTATATTTATGAGAATTGGAAATGAAATTCATGTGGTCTATTAAAATGATGAAAATGATTATTTTGTTAAACTAATGAACTCACCAACCTTTTGGTTGACACTTTAAAGCATATTTATTCTCAGGTTTGAAAGAAATCTTCCGCTGTGCATTAGCTCATTTTAAGGATATTACTTGGAGTCATTCATGACATATTTCAAAAGACGTTGCATTCGAGTCGTTGAAGTTCAATAGAGATTATTATTGAGTAAATGACAGATTAGGTCATTTTTAGTTTGGATATTATGAAATGGTATGCATACCTGTCAACTTTCGATGTGATGAAAGTTTGTATTTTAAAAACGAATGCAATGTTTATAAAATGTATCATTTAGAGGTCAAATACCTCGCGATGTAATCATATGTTATTGTATTCGTCCTAATGGATTGGGACGGGTCGTCTCATGTGGTATCAGAGCGGTGGTCTTAGCGAACCAGGTCTGCATTAGTGTGTCTAACTGATAAGTCGTTAGGATGCATTAACGAGTCTGGACTTCGACCGTGTCTGCATGTCAAAAGGTTTGCTTATCATTTTGTGTCGAAAATTAACTACTTATCATCCTCAGGAAATTACCTGCTTATCATTTTTAGTCTAAGACACGTCTTGCTGCATTGATTGCATGAATAGTGTATAGACAAAAATTCATATCTTAGCATATCTGCTAAATCATATCTTATCGTATCTGTTACTTTAAACTTTGCCTGACATATCCCGCAAAGTCCTCCGTAATCTACGAAATCTTTTGATCTATATATATATATATATATATATATATATATATATATATATATATATATATATATATATATATATATATATATTCTATGTAATTAGAATACCATCCGTTAGCCAAAATCATTTCTTATCGGAAAAAAAATCCTTTATCCAATCGTACGAAATGGAATTCGTCATCAGTTCAAGTCACTCAGATTCCGAAATGGAATCCCATTCAAGCTCCGAAAGCAGTGTGACTGGAATGGATCAACCAATCAGTCATCACCTATTCTGGATGAATTGGGGATGGCTTCGTAGCCTCCTCAATCATTGGAGACAAGAAGAAGGTGATCCCTTCCATCCACCACATTGCCCTCTTGACGAAGAACCTGAAGCACTTACCGGCGAACCTGTCCGAAACACCATTTTCTCGCTCATTTCCATAGTATCTCGTCACGATTATATATTATATCAAATTTTAGATTTTATTTATCCGCTCATCCGAACCGACAATCACCCCGGTGTAATAGAAGAAGTCAACGAGCTTCGCGCTCGGGTAGTGGCTTTGGAGAATATGGTGCAGAGATTACAAACACCAGCAGCAGCATCAGCAGCATAACCAGTACCACCATCATCAACGCCAACAGTACCATTACCACCTCCAACCACAACCGCGTCGTAAACCTCAACTTCACAATCTGTCCCACGAGCATCAACGTCATACGCACCATAGATACCAAGGAGTACCAACAACAATAACTGACGAAGTATTAATTCATAACTTCATTGGAGAAACATTCCGTGACGATTATGTAATCTCTAAAGTCTTAGAGATTATCTAATCTAGCCCTAACCATAAATCAATTAAGCGAACCAAAATGATAGAAGGAAGAGTAGAAACCCTGACAAAAATGGTGTGTGATTAACAAGCTAAACTTGCTTTACCAACAGCATCAACAGTACCGTCAGCGTTACCAGCATCGTCAGTACAGTCAACATCAGAATCCACAACACCGATAACATCACAAACTCCGTCAGTTCAAGAATCACTGTGGACATCATTACGAATCAATAATGTGTATATTGTATCAACGAGTTATGAACAATTAACTCATTCCCTCTGAAGAAATTATATGTATATTTTATATATATATATATATATATATATATATATATATATATATATATATATATTGAAATAAATCTTTCCGTGCTAAGCTATTGTGTGTGAATCTTAACTACTCGGTTAATTCATATTACAAATATGCAATAATGTACGTCCTTCGGCCGCAACTTAACCAGCATTAACTACAATCTCTGTCGTAATTCAACAAATTCTAATTCATAATAAATCAAGTATATATTTGATTTTACACTTTCATCATCGATGTACCCGAAACTTTTCAGATAACATCATTCGTACTTTGCGAAATCCACAAGAATTCCACGAACCGAACATCATACATCAACAAATAACGAAGTATTGATTCATAATTTCAATGTCATTAAAGAAATACTGCGTAAAAGTTATGTAATTTTTAAAGCCTTTAGGGATTATTCAATTCTAGTTTCAACCGTAAATCAAATGAGTTTAATTTAACATTAACTCATTAAATCTACGTTACATCTGAAGAAAATATACATATATATATATTTTCATAAAGACTGTAATAAAATTCTTTTGTACAAAATATTAATTGTGAAATTTTTTTTTACGGGTAGGTAATACCCGAGAAATATATAAATTCACAATTAATATGTTACATTCTTTGAAATCTGATTCAGCAAATCATCCATTATACTCCCTATTTTCACAACGATATACATTCTTTCGTAAGAATCAAAACAATCATTCTCATCCAAATTTCATTATGTATTCTGATTTTGACAAATCAAAATTTAAGTCAAGATTCAACCAGTATCATCACTCTTAGGTCCTTACATATTTCAAAGCTATACTTTGACTTCAAAACTGTGCTGGAACATCATATGTATATTAACAATTACAATCTGTGGTCAAACCCTTCGAAATTCCTGAAGACACTTCAAATAATGAACAATCGAGATGATGATCCAACTACATATTAACCACAGTTATGCACCTGGAAAACCCTTGGAACCTAAGTAAAGGTTAACACGTAACCACGCCAGATCCTTTGGCATTTATTAGCAAAAATAATCGTGCGATTTCTTTTCAAAGTAAACAATTTTGTCACAGCTCCAGCAAGTCCACTTAGACTTTTCATTTGAAGTAGCCTTATTATAACTCTGATATATACGATTACTCTTTTGTTACTGGGGAACCATTTATGTTCCACCACATTATCAGCAGATGCACCAGCAACTTCATTACCCTCTGACTTTAGCTTCTCCGAAAAGTCATTATAATTATTTATTAAAACCCTATCATATACTCATCCGCGTCTTGCCATGCCAATTACCGAGAATCAGCAATCAGTATTTTGAAATCTCACAGCGTTCTACTTCAACAGTTATATATACACATATAACGTCTATCTTCAAGACTTACATACTTCGAATGTGAAGTTTCTGAAAAACACCCCAATCTACGAATTAGATCTCCGAATTTTGGAAAAACGGAATAAAGCAGCAGAAACTGTTGACAATAGTAACAGTAAAAAAAATTTTGATGATAAAGAATAATGTGTTGGCAAAGCTCAGAAAAAGAGAAGAATTGAAACTGGAAAACGAATTGAGCAAAGTATGAAGGAGACTGTGGACAAGTCACAAGGACGAAATCTACCTTCAAAGGATCCAAATGATTTAGTGTTTATGAAATCGTTAGCAAACACATTACTTCCCATTCTAAACCTTCACAGGCAAATCTCCACCATCATCCATTGATATTATAAATTCTAAGATATCATCGTATCTTTCATTATAAATATCCTCAATATTCCTGAAAATATTTTCACAACTATTATTATCTGAGATCATTTATCTCTCCGTAATATCTGCATTACAACATAAAAGAAACTGTGTTAGTTTCTAAATTCTGAAAAATTCAAGTTTAAAATATGAATGTTTTGAAGTAGTGTTAGGAACTGAAGCATGAGTTAGTATAATATAATGACACTTGATCAACGTGATTATATTACAGTAATTCATGCTGAGTTTCTAAATGGAATGTGATGATTCACAGATCCTAACGTTATCATGTGCCATGATTACACGACTCTTGTATTCTAATTAACCTCTATTATATCAAGAAAAATATTTTTCTTGATGATTCAGTCTTTTCTCAGGTATTCTGGTAATTTGACAAGTCAAGATCGTGCCATTACAATTCCCTTCCCAGAACATTAACAATGTTCATTACAAAATTCATATCTGCGAATTCTAGACCATTACAAGCGGTGCTTAATCGCAAGAAGAATAAACGAAAGGACAAAACTCCGAAATAGAAATTGGGGTATAAATTGCAGTAAATAAAAGAGAGCATTAACCATAGATGATAATGATTATAGAAGACAGAAACAGAGACTTTGAAATATAAGGGAAGATATAAAGCCCAACGACAAACCAGAAGTTATAAACCATATATATATCGATGCATATAGCAATATAAAGACACGGGAGAACTAGAAACACTATAAACCCAAAAGTATAGTAGAAGTAAATAGATTCTTCCGGCGGTAGATGAAAAAGAAGAATGACCGATATGAAAGTTAGAAGTATATTGAAAATCAGAACTGGATGGAGCATATTGATGAATACTTTAAAATATGAGTTGAGGGGAAAAGAATAGAAGGTGATGAAACATGACTAGGAACTTAGAAATCAACAGATTTAACTCACACAATGACGGAATAAGTGAATCAAACCCTCTAGTGAATAGGTTAAGCTTGTTGGGATTAATTTAGTCAAACCACAACTAAATCAAGTGTGATTAGATCAACACCTAGAGCTATTATTCACCACCTGGGTGATTTGGACTGAGAGAGAATCGGAGGAGCTCACCAGATCTGAGTGTGTGTAACAAATGAGAGGCTTAACCTAAAATAAAGAACATAAGACTTTATATACCCCTGCTGTTGACTCACCCGTACATCCATCACACGTACGAGTTGGCTTCATCAGCCGTACGAGTGATCACTCACTCGTGTCTTCTCATTTAGGTTGTAATTGTGACTTAGCTCAGCATCAACTGTGCTTATGAGCCTGTCAGCTGTACTAGTAAGGCTTCACTCGTACGTCTGACTATGTCTAACATAGTCAAACATCCAAATCTCATTCCTGCAGTTCCTGTAACCACATACAAATACGGATAGGATAATAACGAGCAATCATGGTGGCCTGTAAACTGTTGTACCTGCAATGGATGTGGGTAGATGTCTAGGGACTTGCATAAAATGCATCAACAGAAGGTGTGAGTTGTAAGGAAACGAAGGAAGTGAATTTATAAGAAAATCTCTGACAGAACAATTAAAATGGATGATCGCATTTAAAGCGGATCCTAATTCCCTTGGTTACCGGAGAATCAAATTTTATTACGAAGATTTTCTTCAAATCCCTTAAAATCTGGAAATCAATCATATCTACATGAAATGATAAGATGAATCTACACTTACTCATTTCACTCTTCTATGTTAGCTTCATTAGTACTCTTCATATAAATGGATTGTTTATCCAAGTTATTCGCTGATGATAAAACTATAATTTTCAGCCTGTATGCATCATGAAAACATACTTATTATCATTCACGACCTTTCAACTCAAATTTCGGGACGAAATTTCTTTAACGGGTAGGTACTGTGACAACCCGGAAATTTCTGACCAAATTTAAACTTTAATCTTTATATATTCCCGACACGATAAGCAACGTCTGTTAAATTGAATAACAAGAATTTGAAACTGTGTTCATACGTTCATTTAACCTCGACCAAATTTCAATGATTCACGAACCACTAAATGAATGTATATATGTATATGTGTATATATTATAACCTGAAAACATTAACAAGTATTAGACGTATAATACTTTACATAAATGTTGTTGTTTTAAAATTTATTTAATAATTATCGACGGAATTAAAAGATAATATTAAATGATTGAATTATTAGATACATTGAATTACGATTACGAGTCTCTGTTAAGAGGTCCACTTTGAATTAGAAAACCTTTTCTTTTTAACGGTATCCAGAATATTTGGTAAAAGTGATTTACAAAAGTGTCATTAACGAGAGTTAGTCAAAAGTTAGTAATCATTTCCGTTTAAATTTCAAAAGTGTACTTTACCTTGATTAACTAGTCAACCATTTAGTTTTTCATATTAAAAACATTGTTTGGTAGAATAACTACTAATATTTAAAGAGTTAAATTATATAAAACGAACTTTGAAATATAATTGGTTTTGAAAGACTAAATATTATATCAGTAAATAAATATTTCGAACATTTATATATTATGTACAAATTTATAATTTTAAATAAAAATATATATATGTATATATTAACTTAGTCATAAAACGTCCTGATTTAAAATAAAATATTTTGACAAACAACGAGCCACTGATTTATAGAAGCAAATGACCACAACGCACAATTTTATAAAGCTACATTTTTATAAGGTAATTTTTTGGTAAATAAGTCAAATTATTATTAAAGGTACACGTCACGTAACATAAAAGGCTAGTTTTCTAAACGTACGAAAGTGCGCTCGAAAAACCGAAAGTGGTACATGAGTCGTGAGACCACGTCCGTGTCATTTTTGTAAAAATTATATTTTTACCATGAGCGTAAATATAATATAATATTTAATTAATTCTAAAGATTTAATATATTGAATATTAAATAATATTAAAACTATGTATTACATGATATGAAATGGGTGTCGGCAGGTTTAAAGTAATTATTGTGGCCATGTACATATAGCCATGCGATCGCATGGCTATACCTCTCAAGTCCCATGCGATCGCATGGCAGGGGTAGGTGGGCAAAGTTGTTTAAATTCGTTCGAACTGGTTCCAGTTTTCATCCATTATTTCTCAATCTCTCTATCACTGATCTATATTACTCCGTAAAAATTATTTATTTTAATTATTATTATTATTAATCTAAAATATTATTAGTAGTAGTATAAAAAATATTATTAGTAGTATATTACATAAAATACTACGACAAGGGTACGTGCGAGTTATTTTAAAACACGTTTTGGGAGCGGGACAGAGTTAAGGAAATTATGGGTTATAGCTATGGAGGTGATGGGTAATGTTCATGGGTATGCTCGTGAGGTCAAACTAGTGTTTATCATCTCCGTTGCGTCTACGTACTTTTCTGCAATATTGAACCTCAATATTGATACGTAAGCACTCATAATTTAATTTTTACATACTAAAAGTGTATCCCTGACTAGTGCTCGGGTGTATAGGATTATGCATGTTTGCATATTTGATATTGCCCTTAGATAGGTTATGTTGAATCTTGAATTAGTTACACCAGCAGTTGAGATAAGGTATAAGATATGCATGTCCTTAGAAAGCTAATGAAAAATTAAGAACTTTTCATTTAGATATCGAATGGATTCGATGAACGGATTAGATGTTATTGTCAATTGAATTTTTGTATTATTATTAAAAATGATTATTATTATCGTCGTTATTATCGTCGTTCTAATCTAATTATTATTATTATTATTATTAGTATTATTATTAGTATTATTATTATTATTATTATTATTATTATTATTATTATTATTATTATTATTATTATTATTATTATCTTTATAAATAAAAAGTATTATTATTAAAAATTGTTATTATTATTATTACTATCGTTATTATCATTAAGGTTATAATTAGTATTATTATTATTATGATCATTAATCATTAAAATTGTTATTAGATTTATCATTATCATAATATTTATTATTATTAGTATTATAATAATTAAAACTAATATTAGTAACACTTAATTATTATGATTACTATTATTATCATTAAATTGAACGCGATATAAAAGACGATTTAAAAACTATTAACAAATTGATTAGGATATAATGAGTATGAGTATCATGATGAAATTTAAATATTGTAAGATAATGACTTAGATAAAATTATCGTTCTTATTATTTTTTATCGTTACTATTATTATTAAAAGTATCATTAGTATGAAAACTATCACTTTAACAAAAATTTTCATTTGTTATTGTTATTATAAAATATTATTATTATTATCATTTTAAATAAAATTATTATTTTAAAGTTAATATTAAGAAGTATCGTAAATAATAAAGTATCATTATCATTTTATCATTTTATCATTCTTAGTAAATTTAAATATTAATATTTTATTAACAGGATAATAATAATTATTATTACAAAATAATACAACTTTCACTTACTATTATTATAGATATTATTTTATCAAATAAAAATGTGATACAAACATATTTTACTACGTGTAATAAAATTACATTAATAGTACCTATTATATTATCTTTATGATATCAAATAAACTTTATAAATTTTATTACTCAATATATATAAAAGTATATTTTATTATATAAATGTTAATATAAAATTTTACTTATTAATACATGAATTATATTATTCACTCTAATAAATCTTTTAAAAATATTTAAAAATATACAACGACGATATTTAAACTATATAAAAATTTTGGAAATCATTTTGAGTTAAATTGACTTCTGTTGACTTTTGCATATTAGTCTCGAGCATTAGGATTGTAGTACACTATGACTTAACTTAATTTGTTAGACAAATATTGACCAACATATAAATATATATATAAATAATTTAGGTTCGTGAATCCAAGGCCGACCCAACATTTGATAAATGACGTCATATGTATTTTTACTACAAAATACATTAGGTGAGTTTCATTTGCCTTTTTACCCTTTATATATTTTTGGGCTGAGAATACATGCGCAATTTTTATAAATGATTTACAAAATAGACACAAGTACATGAAACTACATTATATGGTTGAATTATCGAAATCGAATATGCCCCTTTTTATTAAGTCTGGTAATCTAAGAATTAGGGAACAGACACCCTAATTGACGCGAATCCTAAAGATAGATCTATGGGCCCGACGAACCCCATCCAAAGTACCGGATGCTTTAGTACTTCGATGTTGTATTATATCATGTCCGATGGATTTCCCGGAATGATAGGGGATATTCTTATATGCATCTTGTTAATGTCGGTTACCAGGTGTTCAATCCATATGAATGATTTTTGTCTCTATGCATGGGACGTATATTTATGAGAATTGGAAATGAAATTCTTGTGGTCTATTAAAATGATGGAAATGATTATTTTGTTAAACTAATGAACTCACCAACCTTTTGGTTGACACTTTAAAGCATATTTATTCTCAGGTTTGAAAGAAATCTTCCGCTGTGCATTAGCTCATTTTAAGGATATTACTTGGAGTCATTCATGACATATTTCAAAAGACGTTGCATTCGAGTCGTTGAAGTTCAATAGAGATTATTATTGAGTAAATGACAGATTAGGTCATTTTTAGTTTGGATATTATGAAATGGTATGCATATCTGTCAACTTTCGATGTGATGAAAGTTTGTATTTTAAAACGAATGCAATGTTTGTGAAATGTATCATTTAGAGGTCAAATACCTCGCGATGTAATCATATGTTATTGTATTCGTCCTAATGGATTGGGACGGGTCGTCTCATGGTGGTGGTGGGGTATAGGATACAGTAAGTGATGTTGTTCAGAGATATCTCATGCGTTTTGGTATCGGGTGATACTGTTTTGTGATAATAATCATGGATGTTGATGAATGGTGATATTTATGGACGTTTAGGATACATTTGCTCGTGAGCTTCCGAACCCCCCCCCCCCCCCCCCCACTTGTGACTTTTAATGGTCATTATTTGTGCCCGACAGCTTTTAATGGGCATTATTTGTGCCCGGATCCCCCCACATTTGGCTTTTAACGTCTTAATAATCGACAATAAATCAGAAAAGGTGATATACGGGACCTCAGTTTTGCCTTTTAAGATCTTGATAGTCGAAAGAATCAGGAAATCGTATCCACAATATCTTTATCTTATCCCGTCAAACACGCACCACGCACAATACCAAACGCACCATGTGTGCACCGTGCGTGTTGTGCTATGTGTGTACCTCCTGTTTGGTATAAAGCTCAGAGTGCTAGTATGATCGGTGATACACATTCTGCATCATGTCATACGCATGATGCGTGGTGGGTGGACATGTGGTATATCTTGCAATTTCGATTTGAAGAGTGCATATTATATTATATTAAAGACTATTGACCAATTTCCCTTTTACTATGGAGTGTAAGACTCTATTTAATACCAAAATGGACATATCTAATTCATTCATTCATTTATGTATGTGAACGACCTATAAAATTTACACTAAAAAATATATCTTCCATTCATTTATTATCTATTATTGATAATTATTTTATATATCTATCAATAGTTACCATACGAGAAATTTATATTGGCGGGTAAGCTGACTTATCATACTATGTCGATTAAATTTTATGACTTAATATATTTGAATTATATCTTATGAGACCATCCACCTAAGTTTGTGATTCTGCCTATGACATAGATTTAAGTTTTATCAATTTATCTTTTTTCACGTCAACATCAGTTCTTAATTTCAACGATGATATTATCCATATTCATATCCAAATTTCAAATATTTCAAATATATTTGAATTTGAATTATTTTAGAAATCAGTTGTGGCCCTATTTATTTAGCATTTTTCTGTTATGTGTATTTATATTTATATTCCTTATATTTATATATTCCTTATATTTATATAGTTTATTAGTTTTCATTGATGTGGTAGACGTAGTAGATGATAGTGACTTTTAATTAATTTCTTTAAATTATACTTCAAGTTTCATGTGTTCACTATTTAATCTCGGTTTTTTAAAGAGTAGGTGCTAGTAGTTTAGATTCTAATTCAAGTGTAGCTTACGTACGTCTCCTCAAAATAATTTTATACACCAATATTATCATATTCTAAAAACAATTAGACTATCAAATAAGGAAACAAAATGATGTACTAATAAACTGTTTTTGAGGTATAATTACGAGGGGTGTTCACAAAACCGTCAAAATGTAAAAACTAAAAACAGATTGAGTTTAGGAAATTTGGTCCGGTTTGCATCATTTGGATGTGTTCCGACTTGCATAATTTGGAGACTTCTTCGCGTGTGGACCAATATTAACATGCCTTCTTTTCGCCGAAGTTAGATTGACTATATTACTTTGAAAATCGAAGAAACTCTTCAAGATTTGAAAGATCAGGTGTCTTTTCTTATAGCGATTTCATGGTGAGTTTTATGGTGGAATCAAAATAGCATTATGTGTAATCAGTAGCGAATCTAAAATGAATTTTAAATTGGTTCATAATAATTTTTTTACATAGTACTCTTCACAGAGAATACTATTTACCTTCAAAAAACCATAAATTCTATAAAAATATGGGGTACTGCAGTTAAATTTAGTGGTGTTCTATAATAAAAATAAATTTAAAGATAGTTTAGTCATGGGACCCACGACCCCTCGTATACATTCAACAATGCGTTTATTACTAATCAGACAGATGATCTTTTCGATTTCGTTCATAGAACTCTTTTTTACTTAAAATTAGATGTAGTAAAGTTAATTGTTGGAATTCTTAATTTTGTAATTCTTTTTAATTTCTATTCAAACTCCTTGCAAGGGAGTTTTGATGCTAATACATTCATCGATTTAAAAGAGTGTGGTCCACTTTAGCTTATTTCTAAAAATGACAAAACTAAATGAACATGTGTTCAATCTTCAAATATTCTATTGGGATTCGGGATGATGATAAATTCATTGAAAATATTTATTATGATGTATAAGGATATCTAAAATAATAATCCCACATTCAGTGGTTATGATTTTAATATGTATTTATAACATGAATACAATAGTTAGCGATAAGTACAAGTACAACAAAAATTCCTATGAAACAGGAAGTATAGATAAACTCTAACTAAGATCAATCTTAATCGTTAACACCCCCACCTCCCTTCAAGCGAATAGGTGGTGGACCAACTTGAAGCTTGGCGCGAAAGAACTCGGACAAAGATCGAGGAAGACTCTTAGTAAAAATGTCCGCAAGTTGTAGAGTGGTTGGAACGAACTTTGTATAAAACTTGCCCGAAGAAACGAGCTCTCGTACAAAATGATAATCAATATCAATATGTTTAGAACACTTATGAGATACCGGGTTTTGATTGAGAAATAATGCGCTCTTGTTATCACATAGGATCGTAGGGCGATCGGGAGGTAGCACATGAAGCTCGCGAAGGAGATGAGTGATCCATAATATTTTCGCAGCAGTATTGGCGAGGGCCCTGTACTCCGATTCACATCTAGATCGAGAAACAGTTGGTTGCTTTTTAGCACTCCACGAGACCAAGTTACCTCCAAGGAAAATTGAGTAACAATAAGTCGATCGTCGGGTCTCAATACATCGAGCGCAATCCGCATCCGAATAGCCAACGAGACGGAGACGGAGAGCGGTGAAAGGTTAACGCATACCTAATAGTACCTTTAATATACTGAAGGATGCGCTTCACAGCTTGATAGTGACTAGTTATGGGAGCATTTAAAAATTGACTAACTTGGTTTACCGCATGGGAGATGTCAGGGCGTGTAATGGTTAAATATTGTAAAGCACCTACTAATGACCGGTAAAGAGTCTGATCAGAAAAGGGAGGACCATCAGATGTAATGACTTCAGCGGTGGCAAGCGGGTAGCCATGGGTTTAGCGTCAAGTAAGCCTGCTCGAGTGAGTATATCAGAGGCATAATTTGACTGACTTAGAAATAAACCCGAGGGCGTATGAGTAACTTCAAGACCAAGGAAGTAACTGAGATGGCCTAAATCTTTTATTGCAAACTCAGAATGAAGGCGTGAAATAAAAGTCTGGATGGTAGCACTGTCGTTTCCCGTTAATATAATGTCGTCAACATAGACGAGTAGGTAGAGGAGGCATGAACCTTTCTTAAAGACGAAGAGAGAAGGGTCTGCCCTACTACACGAGTAACCAAGGCGGACAAGAAAACTGCTAAGTCGTTGAAACCATACGTGGGGCGCCTGTTTTAACCCATACAAAGCCTTCTTGAGTTTACAAATATGGTTAGGAAAATGTTTATCAACAAAACAGGGTGTTGCTCCATTAAGACGTTTTCAGAAAGATGGCCACTGAGCAAAGCATTCTTCACGTCCAACTGATGGGGCTGCCACTTATTGAGAGTGGCAAGAGAGAGGACAATGCGAACCATAGAGGATTTAACGACAGGGTTGAATGCGGCCGAGTAATCAATGCCAGAAATTTGAGTAAAACCCTGAGCAACGAGGCGAGCTTTAAACTGATCAAAAAACGATCAGACTTGTATTTAGTGCGAAAAACCCACTTTTGCCGACCACGTTTGATTGTTTGGGGCGTGGAACTAGCTCTCATGTTTTATTTTCTTATAGAGCGTTCATCTCATCACGCATAGCGTGCAACCATGTCGGGTCTTTAGAAGCAGTAACAAAATCTCTGGGCTCTTTAGAATATAATAAAGCATAGTGGAGGCGTGAATGAGATAGCTGTGCAAGATCAACAAAATGCTTGTTCTTGAAAATGCCTGCTTTAGCACGCGTTACCATAGGATGAGTTGATGAGGGAGCCACAACTGATGTACCAACAATAGTGGGTGCTGTTGGTGTAAGAGTTACCGAAGATGCTTCATCAGTAGGAGCCACTGCTACTGAAGGTAAGTCGGTGCATAAAGAGCAGTCAGAGGGCATCTCATAAGCAATATGTGTATCTGACATGGGAGGCAATGGATTATTTGAATGATCAGTACGCAAGTCCAGGAGATCATCTTCATAATAGGTGAATATCAACGAAGCAAGATCAACTCGTGATGTTGTACCAGAATATGGAAACGAAACCTCATTAAATTGAGCTTGTCTAGTGACATAAATTCGGCCCGTGGAGAGATCTAAGCACATGTATCCTTTATATTGTTGTAACCGATGAATACATAAGGCAGACTACGAGGAGCTAATTTATTCGGTGAGTAGTCCCGCAAATAGGGATACACACAGCACCCAAAAGTTCTAAAAGTGTCATAGTTAGGTGGTGTAGAGTATAGAACTTCAAATGGAGATTTAGACATTAACACCTTGGACGGAAGCCTATTTATAATGTAGGTGGCAGCACTAAAAGCATCAGTCCAAAGCAAAGTTGGGGCATGCGCATTAAAAAGCGTAGCAAGCCTGGTTTCAGTAATATGTCGATGTTTACGTTCAACCCGACCATTTTGTTGAGGTGTATACGGGCATGACATGCGATGTTGAGTACCATTATCTGTAAGCAATGACTGAACACGAGTATTAGTAAATTCTGAACCACCATAACTTTGAAATATTTTTAGCTTACAATTAAATTGCGTTTGGACAAGCTTGAGAAAGGCAGTAAACACAAGAGGAAAATCAGATTTTGCTTTTAAAGGGTAGAACCAAGTAAACCTCGAGTAATCATCAACAAAGATGGCGTAGTACCATTAGCCATTCATAAATACAACAGGTGTCGGACCCCATAAGTCACAATGAACTAGATCAAGTACATGTAAGGCACGTTTATCATTAAGAGAAAAAGGTAAATGCTTGCTTTTAGATAATTGACATGAAGAACATAGGCCCGGTTTCAGTAATAACCGAAAGCCGTCCTAGTTTATTTAAATCAGAAATTACATCAAAAGATATATCTCCTAATCTATTGTGCCACAACTCATAGGAACCACGTAAGCCTGATGTGTGTAGCGGTGGTGTACGAAATACTATTATATTTTTATTGCGAAATACTATTAAATACGATACAATTTTACACAAGTTATTTATTTATTATTAGAGTGGATATACCTAAACCTTGCTACAACACTTATAGGCAGTGTACCTAATCGTAGAGTAGTGTAGTTTTTAGTAAGTCCGGTTCGTTCCACAGGGAGCTAGCTGAGTTTAACGCTATATTTTTTTTACAACTATATTTATATAAAATATATATAATTATATATAGTAATATTATTATAAAAGGGGGTTTTTACCGTTTAATGACCGGTTTGTCGATTTTATATTTTAAGCGTAAAGATAAATGACGATAATATAAATGACAGAATTTAAATTGCGATAAAATAAATTGCAGTAAATAAAAAGACAGTAAATAAAGGTACGATGAAATATGAAATAAAAGAATTATGCTTATTTAAACTTCCGTAATCATGATGTTCGACGTGTTGATTTTAATTTATTACCATGGATTAATTGTCCTTTGTCCTGGATTATTCGATATGTCCATCTGATTTGTGTCCATAACAGTCCATCAGTCATAAATATAAAGTGCGAATGTCCTCATCAAATTATCCTTATATCCGAAGTCAAATATTCCAACTAATTGGGGACTTAAACTGTAACAAGGTCTTAATACTTTGTTTAATAATTACACCAGGATATCGACTGCGTGTAACCCAAGGTTTTAATACTTTGTTAACAATTACGCCAAGTGTCCTTGTACATAATTCACCCCTGTTTTAATGAGTCCATCGACTATTAATCCATTCCCGTGTCCAGTTAAATGAACGATTATTAGTATTTATAAATATCCCGCCCATCGTGTCTGATCGAGTGTATATGGTTATTTATAGATACGTCAAATTGTAAATCTCTATATTAAATTAACGAACTATCATTCAGTTAAACAAATATAAAGCCCATTAATAGTCCATAGTCCAATTTCTACAAGTGTCGGTCTTTTGTTCAAACTCCAATTATGGTACAAAGCCCAATTACCCCGTCTTTAATATTTAGCCCAACATCATGATTACTTCGATTTAAATAAGCATAATAATAACTTAGATATGAGACATTAATTTAAAAAGGTTGAACATAACTTACAATGAGTATTAATAGCGTAGCGTTACACGGACAGAGTTTTGACTTACAAACTTAAAACATTCGCTAACATAACCTTATTATTATTAAACTTTAATATTAAAATTATAATTAAAATATAAATATATATTTGAGGGTGAGAGAGATTGAATTCTGTGTGTAATTAAAACTTCGAGCAAACTGCCTTTTTATAATACTTGGCCTGCTACAGTAACTCATGCGAGTGCATGAGTTTTGTGCCTTCTGGCCATGCGATCGCATGGCCAGCTGTTCCAGCTCACATTGAGTTTTAAACGTGGGCTGCGCGTATTTATTTAATATATAATATAATATATATAATTTTATATAATTAATTATATATTATATTATATTCTTGTGCATTGTTGACTTGTAATTTTAGCTCCGTTGCGTCGCGCGTTGATAGTTGGTTCATGTCCCGGTTTTGGATTTTCGAACGTCCTTTCGTACGATTTAATATCTTGTACTTTACGTTTTGCGACTTGTACTTTTGTAATTTTGAGACGTTTCTCATCAATAAATTTAACCACTTGAATTATATCTTGTACATTTGAGCTTTTTGGTCATTTGCATCTTCAAATCATCATTTTCTTCTTTTATCTTCGCACTTATTTATTTTAAACGAATATTACATAAAAATAGAACAATTACAACTAAAAGCTTTACATATTGGAAGGATATTGTGCCTAAATATATGTTCATTTGGAGCACTATCAAATATCCCTACACTTAAGCGTTGCTTGTCCTCAAGCAATACAGAACTTGAAATTAAATCACACGAATCACTTCTTTATTCTTCACACTTTATACATTAGTGATTTTGATACGGCGGTATAAACAATAGTAGTAACGATGTGGTTTACAGTCCCACATGACTATAAAAATTTAGATCCTTTAGGAAATTGGATCTTTATAAAAACATTTGATCTTTTGAAAATTCAATCTAGCTTTTACCCTAGATAAGTTTTTCGGAATAACCCTTCACCGGTGTTTGCAAATTGTTTTTGTGGGTTTCAGATTTGAAAATTTTAGCTCAAAACTTGCAGTTTTGTGTCACCCACTTGCTAACCTTGTATTGGGAAAGCAACACGTCCAGTATACTTACTCTGTATATTACCTTTCGGTAAACTACCGTCCGGTTGTAAAGGAAAGCGTTGAACAAGCAACTGTTAAGGCAATGTCCCGTGACATGCTTTTGATTATGGTCTATAACGTGTCGGATGCAATTACTATCCTTTGTAGGAGCAATAGTAAAGATCACCCTTTAGTTTTTCGGTCTAGCACAAGGTCCTGTCTTCGACCATGCTATGCAACCACCGTTCTTACGGTTGACACCCGATTTGGTTCAGGTGACCTAATGAATTCCGGTGAATTCTTAGGATTTTACGTTCAATGGTAATGAACGCATTGGAAATAGAGTTTCAGAAGAAAAAAAATCGGTTTGTAATTTGATCAAAATATTTTCTCCTTCAAGCTCAAGTTTAGATATCATTGAATTCCATGAGTTTGAATTCTCAATCTTTAAGGTCAATCCCAAGGATTGAGTAATATCAGGCTTAAAAGCTGATTTTTAATCTTTAAGGAGATTATTCTTTTCTGGGGGTCTGATTCATTAGTCTTATCAAGCTAATTTGCACGGCGCCCTCCCTATTTTATGAGACAGATCCTCTCATGGTTAGGATAAGTCTGACCACTTGGCGACCCTGTTTGATGCTGAGGTCCGTGGATCTCCAGCTGATTTTCGAGAAAACTTTTCAAGGTTTTTCGTAGACTCTACAACTGGTCTGGACGACAACTTCCTGACCTAAATCAAGAAGCGCATGTCTTTTTCAAAATACTTTACTTCCTTTTAATGATGGAATTGATTCATCATGTAGATCCATCTTTTCTTTCAAAAGTATTACAATAAACCGGGTAAAACTGATTAGTTTAGTCCAAAGCAAAAGTACCTGCAATAATCTGTACCAAATATGTCATATGTGTTTTAAAGAATTTGGTAAATTCTTCCCACACTTAGCTTTTATTTATTCTTTTCTTTGCATTTTTATTCTCCTCTATTCCATTTTAAATGAATTCTAACGTTTTGAGTTGTTCTCCATTTATGTTCTCTCCGAGGTAACAATAATTTCGGTAATAAAACCTAGTTTTATCGTTCATAAATATGTATAAACATGATTTTGAATTCATATAGTTGAAAATTTTTCAAATTTTCACAAAATTTGGCAATTAAACTAAGTGTAAACCCGAGAGAATTTATAACCCTTCCCCACACTTGAGATCATGCAATGCCCTCATTTGCATGAAATCAGACTATAATTATAAATTTATGAGGGTGATTAGTGTAGAAAAGTGATTAAAAATACCGAGTTTGCAAACATATTATTTTATATCACATTTGATATTTTGCGTCTTGTCGTCAAAAATAGTAGCTTTTGCTGAACTTAATGTCAGTCTTTGAAAGTGCGCTTTTTTACCCTGTTTTGTACATGAGATAAACTACAAACATATATATATATATATATATATATATATATATATATATATATATATATATATATATATATATATATATATATATATATATATATATATATATATATATATATATAACCTTTATTTATTAAAACAATTTAAATGAATAATTTTTAAAATTTTGTTTCCTTTTACTTTAGGTAGTTTCGGTATGTTTACCTAGTCCGTCCCTCGACAAAATTTAAAATTTGTCGTTTTTAAAGCGATTGTTTTAAAAGCAAAGATTTTTGGGTTTTTAATTTTTTTTTTATACTTTAGATCAATAAAATTAAAAATAATGATAACAAAATTTTTCGCCCCGCCCTCGGGTAAAGCAATTTCAGTTCCATGACCTAGTCTTCAACTTACGATGAATTTTTAGAAATCATTTTTTAAACTTAATGAAATAAAGTAATTTTTGTTTTTAAATTCACACAAAACTTAAATTTAAAAATGCATATTAATTTCATACAAAACCTACAAAACAAAAATTCAGAATGGGGGGAGAAAACTAGTTCTTTAGTGTCTGCTAGTGGAAAAGTCCAATCGGATTCCATTCTCGGAATTACACAAGAACAGAAAAACTAACCCTAGACAGTGTTTTCTTTTTAGAACATTTGAATCTCCCCACACTTAGGTAGCTGTGGTGTCGAAATTGTGATTAACTTCATCGTCGATTTCTCTTGGACCATAATCAACTTGCATATATGTGACTTTTGCTTTAAGCCATTGGTCGAATTCCTGTGTAATATCCACAAATTCAACTAGTTTTGCCTTTTCTTTAGGCGATAGATTGGATACTAACCGGTTACATAACTTAAAGTTCCCCTTAGTTCTAGCATCGCGAATCCATTTAATAAGTTTCTTCATTGAACTGTTAATAACGGAGTCATTTAATTTCGTATCGACAACAGGGTTCTTTGTTATCAGGTCATCATTAGGTTTTACTTCATCTTCCCCACACTTAGGCGTTTAAGCACTACCGTTGGAGTTGATAAAACAATATGCTTCTCATCGATCATTTTTATCGGTTCAACGGTTTTGGTTGGTGGAGATTTAGACTTTCGACTCACAAAGGTGATCGATTTTTCACCATCACTAAGTGTCATTCTACCATCTCTTACATCAAATAACGCCCCGGTGGATGCTAAGAATGGTTGACCTAAAATTAGAGGAATGTTTGGGTCCTCTTCTATGTCAATGACAATAAATTCGACTAAAAAGGTTAAATTACCCACTTAAATGGGTAGGTCGTCAGCAATTCCAACTGGGCGCTTAATGGTTTGATCAAAGAGTCGAAAACTCATCTCTGTTGGACTTAACTCACCTACTCCTAATCTCTTATATAATGAAAGAGGCATAACACTTATACTCACACCTAAATCTGCTAGTGTATCATACATGACACAATCACTAAGTAGACAAGGAACAATAAATTCAGCCGGATCACCCAACCTGGGTGGAGGTTTCGGTGGAACTATCTTTACCGGGTTTATTTTTATGATTTTTGTTTCTTGCACTTTCTTATTCTTCTTCTTCTTTCCAGATGTATCACAAACTTTATTACCTATTACTTGCTCATACTCAACTCCTTTTCTTGAAAACGGGATGGGTGGTCTGTATGGTGCCACCACTGGCTTTACATACTCGGGTGGTGGTGGTGGTGTAACTTCTTCATTGTTACTCACATCTAAAACCTTCCCATCTTTTGTTGCTAGTTTTTCAGAATTCGTTGAAACCATATTAACATTCTCATTCCGAGGATTTACTTCAGTATTACTCGGTAGCTTTCCTTGTTCCCTCTCACTCATCATGCTAACAAGAGTACCTACGTGTTTTTCTAGATTCAAAATGGAAGCTTGTTGAGTTCTTAATGACTGATCAAACCTCTCATTCATTTGGGTTTGAGATGTAATAAATTGTGTTTGAGATTCCATTAGCTTTGCCATCGTTTCTTCCAGATTTGGCTTTTTCTCTTCGGTTTGTTGTGGTGGTTTATACAAGCCAGGTCTTTGTTGATTGAAATTGTTGTTTTAAGTTGGTTGGTTATTCGGACCTTGTTGGTTATACGAGTTATTGTTGGGTCCATTTGAATTATAAAGAATGTTTTGATTTCGATTGAAGTTTGGCCTTGGAGGTTGATAATTATTTTGATAATTATTTCCCGGCCTTTGGTTCATGTAGGAAACATTCTCACGTTGTTCCATCGTTTGCTCAATGTGACAATATTTCGTTAAGTGTGGTCTACCGCATTGCTCACAACTGATTCTTATTGCGTGAATATATTTAGTCATCTTTTCCATTCGTCTCTCGAAAGCATCTATTTTTGCGAAAACGGAATCAAAGTCATGGCTAGAATCGGCTCTAGCCGCTTTAGATGATCGAAAAATATCTTTTTCTTGATGCCACTCATGTGAGTGGGATGCTGTGTTATCAATAATTTTGTAAGCTTCAGTTGCGGTTTTCTTCATAATGGAACCACCAGCTGTTATGTCGATGTCTTTTTGTGTAGCAACGTCGCATCCTTGGTAGAATATTTGTACTATTTGATAAGTATCTAAACCGTGCTGAGGACATCCTCTCAACAACTTTCCGAATCTTGTCCACGCCTCATATAATGTTTCATTTGGCTTTTGCGTGAACGTAACAATTTCTCCTTGAAGTCTTACGGATTTAAATGCCGGAAAGAATTGTTTAAGAAATTTTTCAACTAAGACATCCCATGTGTCAATCGCCCCTTCAGGTAATGATTCTAACCAATCTTTGGCTTCTCCCTTTAAAGTCCAGGGAAATAACATGAGATATATCTGTTCATCCTCCACTTCTCGAATTTTAAATAGAGTACAGATCCTATTAAAGGTTCGAAGATGTTCATCTGGATCTTCCTTCGGCGCACCACTATATTGGCATTGATTAGTTACCATGTGTAGGATTTGTCCTTTGATTTCATAATCTGGCACATTAACGTCTAGTTTAATAATGGCGTGACCTTGGCCAGTGCGTGAGGCTCTCATTCGATCTTCCATACTTAGAGGTTCCGTTACTTCCATAATTGAATTTGTTGAATACGAATCACTAGAGGATTTTGATTTAACGGTTTGTGGTTCAGAAGGAATAATTAGTGGTTCAGGATCTTGGAATTGTCCTTGAATATCCTCCGGGTTCTCGATAGTGAAATCGGGTTCAAAAAATGGATTATCTGAAATTTGAATTGGAGTACTTGTTCGACTAGATGATAATTCTAAAGAAAAATCAACAGCGGCAATATTAGCTAGATGTCTTGATCGGGTTACAGGTGGTGAACGTATGAAAGGTGGTGAACGTTTTGCTCGGTGCATTCACTGAATATCCTATTAGTTATAAAAATAAAAATTATATAAGTTATCAAACTAATAGACTTTTCTGATTTTGCCCACGTTTCGAATAGCCAATAGATGCAGCAGGTAGCCAGGACCCTTTAAATCGGAAGCCCACAACTCGCCACTAACAAATCCAACAATTACTACGAACCAGAAAATTTTGGATGTCTATAAATTTAACCGCTTAAAATAATTTTTCGTTTTGATATTTTAGAGAAGAAATAGAAATTCTATGTCCTAAAAACTAGAGCGTCGAGAAATAAGAAAGAAAAAGAATGCGTCGTAAAACGTCGAAAAATAAAAGGTCAAAAAATAAGCGTCGAAAAATAAGAAAATGCAGTGTTGAAACTTAAAAGTCTAAAAAAAACTAAAAATTAAAACTTACGTCTAAAGGTATTAAAGCTTAAAGAAATTCTAAATCCAAAACGGCAATAACTTAAAAAGTACTAAAATCTTAAAATGGCGTCACAAAATTCTAAAGCACCTAAATCTTAGTTTAAAGAAAAAACACTTAAGGGATTTTATGGCAAAGCCTAAAAATCTAGAAATAAAGTAACTACGGCAAAATACTGTCTTAAAACTAATTACAAACGATAAATTACAAATTACGAATTAAACTATAAAAATACAAAATATAGAAATAAAACTTAAAGTTATAAAAATAGAATTTTTATAAAAATATTATTTTTATATTATTTTTTTTAAAAAGTATTAATTTTATATATTAATAAAACTAATTAGAACTTAATATTACAAATTAAATAATAAAACTAATATTAAAAACTAATTAATTAATTAAACCTTAATTAGGTTAAATATTAGTAATAATTAATAATACTCTGTAATTAATGATGTACTATGATCAGACCAGGCGTGTCAGAATAAGCCATGCGGTCGCATGGGTTTATGCCTTCACTCTCATGCGATCGCATGGAGTGCAGGTTCAGATCAAATGCAGGTCGAAATTTACAGGTTCAGTTTTTTTTTTTTTACTTTTTTTACTTTATAATTTTACAAAATTTAAAATAAGTAATTAAAATACACTTATATTTTTAAGATGTAAAAAAAATACTTTTATACTTTATAAAATATATATTTTCGTTTTACTCTTTTTTTTTATGTTTTAAATTTTTATTTTTAATATTTAAAACGTATTTTTATGACTATAAATTAAAACTTAATAATTTTTTTTTTTTTAGAAAATAGCGTTTCGCTTCGGCGTTAAGTTTCCCGGGCAACGGTGCCAAAAACTTTATGTGTGCAGCGGTGGTGTACGAAATACTATTATATTTTTATTGCGAAATACTATTAAATACGATACAATTTTACACAAGTCATTTATTTATTATTAGAGTGGATATACCTAAACCTTGCTACAACACTTATAGGCAGTGTACCTAATCGTAGAGTAGTGTAGTTTTTAGTAAGTCCGGTTCGTTCCACAGGGAGCTAGCTGAGTTTAACGCTATATTTTTTTACAACTATATTTATATAAAATATATATAATTATATATAGTAATATTATTATAAAAGGGGGTTTTTACCGTTTAATGACCGGTTTGTCGATTTTATATTTTAAGCGTAAAGATAAATGACGATAATATAAATGACAGAATTTAAATTGCGATAAAATAAATTGCAGTAAATAAAAAGACAGTAAATAAAGGTACGATGAAATATGAAATAAAAGAATTATGCTTATTTAAACTTCCGTAATCATGATGTTCGACGTGTTGATTTTAATTTATTACCATGGGTTAATTGTCCTTTTTCCTGGATTATTCGATATGTCCATCTTGTTTTTGTCCATAACAGTCCATCAGTCATAAATATAAAGTGCGAATGTCCTCGTCAAATTATCCTTATATCTGAAGTCAAATATTTCAACTAATTGGGGACTTAAACTGTAACAAGGTCTTAATACTTTGTTTAATAATTGCACCAGGATATCGACTGCGTGTAACCCAAGATTTTAATACTTTGTTAACAATTACGCCAAGTGTCCTTGTACATAATTCACCCCTGTTTTAATGAGTCCATGGACTATTAATCCATTCTCGTGTCCGGTTAAATGAATGATCATTAGCATTTATAAATATCCCGCCCATCGTGTCCGATCGAGTGTATATGGTTATTTATAGATACGTCAAATTGTAAATCTCTATATTAAATTAATGAACTATCATTCAGTTAAACAAATATAAAGCCCATTAATAGTCCATAGTCCAATTTCTACAAGTGTCGGTCTTTTGTCCAAACCCCAATTATGGTACAAAGCCCAATTACTCTGTCTTTAATATTTAGCCCAACATCATGATTACTTCGATTTAAATAAGCATAATAATAATTTAGCTATGAGACATTAATTTAAAAAGGTTCAACATAACTTACAATGAGTATTAATAGCGTAGCGTTACACGGACAGAGTTTCGACTTACAAACTTAAAACATTCGCAAAAATAACCTTATTATTATTAAACTTTAATATTAAAATTATAATTAAAATATAAATAAAAATATATATTTGAGAGTGAGAGAGATTGAATTTTGTGTGTAATTAAAAAGTCGAGCAAACTGCCTTTTTATAATACTTGGCCTGCTACTGTAACTCATGCGAGTGCATGAGTTTTGTGCCTTCTGGCCATGCGATCGCATGGCCAGCTGTTCCAGATCACATTGAGTTTTAAACGTGGGCTACGCGTATTTATTTAATATATAATATAATATATATAATTTTATATAATTAATTATATATTATATTATATTCTTGTGCATTGTTGACTTGTAATTTTAGCTCCGTTGAGTCGCGCGTTGATAGTTTGTTCATGTCCCGGTTTCGGATTTTGGAACGTCCTTTCGTACGATTTAATATCTTGTACTTTACGTTTTGCGACTTGTACTTTTGTAATTTTGAGACGTTTCTCATCAATAAATTTAACCACTTGAATTATATCTTGTACATTTGAGCTTTTTGGTCATTTGCGTCTTCAAATCGTCGTTTTCTTCTTTTGTCTTCGCACTTATTTATTTTAAACGAATATTACATAAAAATAGAACAATTACAACTAAAAGCTTTACATATTGGAAGGATATTGTGCCTAAATATATGTTCATTTGGAGCACTATCAAAGCCACAAGAATGTAAGTTGGTGATGAAAGCCTTTTGTCCACGCTCGAGTATATGAAGATCATCATGACGCCTGCCCGTTGCTACTACTGCCTTTGTGTGACTATTCAGAATTGTGAACTGCTTATTAGAGATCAAAATATCCACCGGATTATCAGAGGTTAGTTTACTAATTGATAATAAATTTTTAGTAATAAAAGGTACCACCAGAACGTCTAAAAGATTAATATCTTTAGATAATTTGGAGGAACCCACATGAGTAATGGGTAAAGTGTTTTCGTTACGACAGTGACACGATCAATACCTGAATAAGAGGCAGCATAATCAAGATGTGATAGAGAGGAGGTCATGTGAGCCGATGCACCAGAATCGACGTACCAATCAGGATAGCTGCTGTTATTAACATGATACTTGGATTGAAATCCGTGAGCTAAGTTCGCGTCAATGGAAGGTGTTCGCTAAGTGAATGAAGAGAGTTCGGGGCACTGATTTGCATAGTGACCATCACTGCAACACAGTTGGCAGTTAGGTGGGCGACATCCACGACCACGACCATAAGAAGATCTACCACGCCCACGTCTATGAGAACCGTAGGATTGTCCACGGCCATTACTTTGTCCACGATGAGAAGTGGATGACTGGACAGTATAAGCAGCAGGTGAAGGAACTGAGTTTTGAATATATGTCAAGAAGAGCTCGTGAGTAGTAGAAAAGTAGGTTTTGGTGTAAGGGCACGTTGAGTAGTAGAAAACGTTTCGAACGAGCCACCGAGCCCACACAAGAACCAATGGGACTTGTCTAAGTCATCTACATGATGACCAATTGCTGCAAGCTGATCACAAATGGTTATAAGTTTTTTCACATATTCTGTAACAGGAGAAGATCATTTTTAGAGAAGACGTAATGCATCACGAAGAGTGTGCATTCTTTCAATAGATTCGTGGCTATAATATTCTTCAAGTGCCTTCCAAACTTCACGAGATGAAGTCAGACCGAGGACTACAGCCATTGATTTTTCAGACAAAGAGGACTGAATAATGATTAATGCCTTTTGATCAGATGTCTGCCAAAGTTGGTAATCAGGATTAGTTGAAATAGTGTCTCCTATAACAATGGTAGCCGAGGGTTTGACAATTGTTCCCTCGATATAACTTGTTAGGTTTTGATAGGCTAAGATGGGGAGGATTTGATGTTGCCAAAGTAAATAATCGGTGGAAGATAACTTGATTGTGAGCATGTGTAAGATGGTGTTAAGTGGCAGTGTGCCATCAATAGGAGTAGAAGAGGAGCCTGTCGCCATGTTGTTGAAGAAGAAGAGGAAAAAAAAGAACGAGATAATTGATTTAGGGTTTGGCTGATACCATATAAGGATATTTAGAATAATAATCCTGCATTCAGTGGTTATGATTTCAATATGTATTTATAACATGAATACAATAGTTAGCGATAAGTACAAGTACAACAAGAATTCCTTCGAAACAGGAAGTATAGATAAACTCTACCTAATATCAATCTTAATCGTTAACATGATGTTGCATATTTTTTTAGGCTAAAAAGAGAATATTATTAAAAAAACAAACGATAACTTCATCAAAATAATGAAGAGTATCGATAACAAGTACAATGACGGAAACTAGTCTGTCATGAAAGACAAATACAAGAAGACTATGAAGTCTACTAACATAAAAGAAAAGGATTATGATTCCAAATGCAAGCTTGAAGACCATGCACGAATGAAAAATCCCAAATGTGACTTCTTGAAAAAACCTCTCTAATGGGAAAACTATTTATAATTGCAAGCCAATGAAAAAACATTATCTATGAAGGAACGTTATTACCCCAGATAACTTTAGGCCACACGGTACAAACGATGTTCCAGACTACACGATTATACGGATTGCGTTAGCGCTTGAGAACGCAGATGTTAGGCCCGCGGCCCATATAACTTTCTGCTTCAATGTCTATAAATTTAAAACCCGATACAAAACAAATTAATTCCCGAGCCTTGATGAAATCATACTGTGAAAGAGGCTAAATTAGATGGATATCTCATCCCACCTGAACATGCTCGACAACAGTAGGTATTAGCAACCTCCAGCTGCTGTTGACACACGAAAAACAAGGTTGGGAAATCATCTTTTAAAATCCGACCATCCGTACAAGAATCGTACCAAAATAAGATGCTTTCTCCGTTCCCGATCTTCCACTTCCAAACATTCGGGCCTAAAATACCTCATGACGATGGCGATCCAATGTTTCCTTTTCCAAGACGTGATTAGTGAAAAAAAATTCGTTCTCCATACAGAAAGAAGACCTCCCGATCTCCCTCAAGCGTCGACTTGTATTGCATCGAATGCGAAGTGTTTCCAAATTTCATTTAACACGGGTTGTGCTACATCTTTAACCACCATTTCATGAATTAATAGGAATTATAATTGAAAGGAATTGACTCTTGAACCCGTCATATGACCTCGTGACTTATTGCCGAGGCCGCGGGTGTTCCGTAAGGCTAGCCTCATGGTTTGGAGGCTTTAGTAGGCATTTCCTTATCCGCCATATTTTTCATTTGAACGTCAAAGTTTTGTAATTCTTCTTTGTAAGTAAGCTTTTTAGACCCGAATTCTTGACCTCCTAATTTATTGTTGTTGATGGAAGATTTTTTCCCAACAACGTGATTGGTCTCGCTCGTTGCGTCAAAGAAACCGGAAATATTAGGAACATCTTAAATCCAACTGTGGACTTTGTTTTTGTATAACAACTCTCATATTTCCATACCAGAATTGACTAATTTGACTATAGGGTTGTTATCCATACGTAATATATAATTAAATTCGACGTTGATCAAATATTTATTTTTAGTCGACATGTTCTGTTAATTAAAGTTTACACTAATTATATAAAATAACTTTAGTTAATATTAATGCGTATTATATTTAAAACTATATGTAACATAATTATTAATTAAATGATAAGTTATTTTAATCATTATATATATTTTTACCTTATAAAAAAATAAAAATAAAAAGAAATAAGATTTTTTTTTATAAATTAAATAATGAGCCCATGAATTTTGACTAAATATTTTCAAAAATAAAAACTTATTAAAAACATTTTTAACATGTTTTTATTATTTTGTCAAAATTGGCACCTTTATTTTATTATTTTTTTTCTTTTCACCAACCATTTTTTACCTATAAATACATGGCTCTTCATTCATTTTTTCTTGCCAAATACAAAAACTTAAGTTATTCTCTCAAAACCTTGAAGAAAATTTGAGGTACTTTCTATTTTTATTAATTTTTTTCAATATTGTCATTTATATTTATATTTATTGTATATTCTTTGTAAAATTCGAAATTAATTATGTTTATATGTTATAATTAGTATTATAAGTGTTATGATGCATAAAAATAATTTTGATAATTTATGGAATATTATTTATATTTAAATACGAATTATGTAGTGTTTAAACGTAAAAACAATGTAAAATTCGTAATAAATACTTTTAACCAAAAATAAAATATATATAATTTTGATCTGAGTTTTTAAAACTTATATAGATCTGAAAAAATTATAAAAATAATTACTTGGGTTGAATTGGTATTTATTATATAATTAAACTCTATTATTATGTAATTCGAAGGTAAATTAAGAATAAATATAAAATAATAAAAAAAATATTAAATATTTTTCTATAGGTTATTAGACTGATAGAAACTTATAAAAATTATAAAAATAATTATTTGGGTTTATTTAGTAATTATGTAGAATTAAAATTATTTTGTGAATACATTAAGGGTAAAAACAAAAATAAATACAAAAATATAATAAAAACGTTTTCTTAAATTTTTTTACTAATCTATATGATTAACTAAGACTATAAAAATTATGTATGTAATTTTTAGATATTTAATTTATTATTTAGACATTTTTGAATAATGTTCGATTAATAAAACACTATTATTTTTGAAGTAATTTAGGTATTTATTTAAAGGTAATTATATTTAATATATATAAGACATACTAAGGTATAATAACTAAATATTAAATAAAACTTAGGTTATATTATCACATATATAATTATTAAGTACATTAATAATTCGTTGTGTGTATACACTTAAAGTGAAGGTTAATCAAAGATAATGTATAATTTATGTGAACTTCATCGCTACTCACGGTCGTAAGTGAATGATGTCTAGATAGCCATTTATGGGTAAGCTTGTGGATCTCGAATGCCATGACTTAGATTCTGGTCAAGAATCCTGGGCCCCCGGTTACATCTGGTCATTCCTGACTTATTTGATAGCAACGAAGTTTGAGTAAAGTTATACAACGTCTTGCTAAAGATTAACCCAAACTTTCTAAAATTGGAAAATTACTATAAGTAGAAAATTTCCATAAATAGTAACCTTCCGAAAATGGAAATTCTTTAGTGAACCATTACTATCAATATAGTACTATATACTATTGTCTGTTAGGCAATGTCTGATCATACGTTCTATCTCTAGGTTGAGATCTCGGTCACGTCCTTCCGTTCAATTCTTTCGTGTGCTACTAAGGTGAACTTCATAGCCCCACTTTTTACTGTTTCATAACTGTTTTATAACTTTTGGGGTGAGACACATGCTTGCTTTATAACTGTTTTACGCTTAGACACAAGTACTAAATTGTTAACTATGCTGTCATGCTTTGATTCATGCTAAATCCCTACCGTAATATCGTTAATTGCTACGTTTAAATGCAAACTTAATTATTGTGAGTAGGCCTATTGAGAGTAACGTCTCTAACCATTCGACCGTTGGTCTTTGGTTACATAATAATGATTCTACGACACTGACAGTACAAGGTGTCATAGGGTAAACTTGTTTAGTAGCGATATTACAAAATGCAGCAACACTTTTAGATTGATATTTCTATATCAATCAACTTTAAACTAAATCTTGTGGTCTAAAACTTTGGATATTATTTATAAACCTATGAATTTTACTCAACCTTTTTGGTTGACACTTTAAGCGTGTTTTGTCTCAGGTGATGATTGAGCTAGCTGCTACTTGCTACTAGATGATCGATGTATTCTTTGCTGCTTGCATGGAGTCCATCATTCATATTTATCATTTTGTTTAAGACATTTTCCATTTACTGTACTCTTATGATGTAAAACTTTGAATAATGCTTCCGCTGTTTATTTAATAAATAAAACGTCTCATTTAGAGTCATTCTCGCTTATACAACTGTGTTATGATATGATTGGTCACAATTACCCCTGGTCCATTTTGGGGGTGTGACAGATTGGTATCAGAGCAGGTTGTTGTAGAGAACCAGGATTGCATCTTATGTGTGCCTTATACAATTACGTACCTTAGCAATGTAGGACTACAACTTCCTTTGACTATAGTGCCTTTAATTGTTGCCTTTAACTGTTAAATGCTACACTATACTTTAGAAACTTTACTTATCTTAGAATGCCGAGCCAATCTAAGAACTCTGCTCATTCTCCTAAGTAGTATTCAATTCCGCCACCACATTTAAATGCGACACCGTTCTCGACATTCCTATGTCATTTATCATGGTTTTGTGTATTACATATGTATTACATGAAATATTATCCATGAATTTTTAAAACTCCTATATTTGTTACTATTCATACTCAAACGTATATAACTCCCTGTTATATCACGTACCTATATGCTTTATGCCTTTATGCATCAGTTTGCAAACCAAAAAATGTCATTGAGTTATCGAGAATCTCAAAGACATTATAATGTCATCACTACTCATATTCATTACTTTTATACCTTTTATTTCTCGTTATTGAATTTTCTTGACGGATGGCGTCTACGAAACTCTAGAATGGAAGGGTTTAGATTACCGATTTAAAGGATCCTATAGCTCAAGCCCCTAGACCTGAATAGGCCATTACGAATTAAAAGTCTTTAATCGAAAGATTATCAGATTACATACTTATCATTTTATGATCTCGACACGTCATACTGCTATTATTGGATTATAGACACATCATATCTTATTATATCTTATCATATCTATCTTAATAAACTTTGTCTAACACTTTTCCTAAATTTTCTCCGTAAATTACGAAAATCTTTTTGCTATATATACGTATATCAAGAAGACAAATATATCATTCAATATTCAACACTCATCTCATAACAAAAACCCTTATTCCGATCAGATAATATGGATTTCTCACATGATTCCTCGAACTCCTCGAGCTCCAATGGCAGCATAACCGGAATGAACCAACCAATTAGTCATCATCTATTTTGGATGAATTGGGGATGGGTTCGTAGTAAACTTAATCAATGGAGACAAGAAGAAGGTGATCCCTTCCACCAACCGAATTCACCTCTTGGTGAAGAACCAGAAGCACTTACCGGCGAACCCGTTCGAAACACTATTTTCACCCTCATTTCCAGGGTATCCAGTCACGAATATATAATATCTAAAATTCTAGATCTTATTCATCCACTTGTCCGAACCGCCAATTACCCCGGAATAATAGAAGAAGTCAATGAGCTTCGCGCTCGAGTGGTGGCTCTGGAGAATATGGTGCGAAACCTACGAGCACCAGCAGCAGCACCAGCAGCATAACCAACATCACCACCAGTACCAACAGCATCACCACCAACAACATCAGCTTCACCAACAACAAACACCATAATCTGTACCTCGGATATCAACATCATACGCCCCATAGATACCAAGGAATATTAGTAATAATGAGTTAAGATGTATTGACTCATTCTTCCTGAAAATTATATATGTATACTTTATATATATATATGGTTTGGAACAATAATAAATCTTTTCGTATTAAGCTATTACGTGTGAATATTAAATAGTATGTACTACTTGGTTAATTCATATCACTAATATGCTATGATATACATTCCTCGTTAATCACTGCTTCATCACAATAAACTCCATTTCATAATAAACTAAGTGTATTATTCAAATACATGTTTGGTTTTACACTTTCATTTTCGATGTACTCAAAACTCTTTAGAAAACATCATTCGTGCCTTGTGAATTTCACAAGAATTCCACGAGCATCAACATCATATACCGAGGTATATCAATAACAATGAACGATGGAGTATTGATTCATAACTTCATTAAAGAAAGATTCTGCGATGATTATGTAATCTCTCAAGTTTTGAAGATTATTTATTCTCGCTTCAACCGCAAATCAAATGATTTTAATAGTATATTAACTCATTAAATCTATATTATACGTGAAGAATACATATATGAACGTATATCTTCATAAAGATTGTAATTAAAAATCCTTTTGTACAAACTGTTAATTGTGAAAATATTTTAACGGGTAGGTAAAACCCGAGAAATATTTATATCTCACATCAATATCTTACATTGTACATTCTTCAAATTCTGATTCAATAATTAGTAACTATACTACTTACATCCACATATGTATCCGTTCACTAAAGAACAACCATTTTCATACAAATTTAATTACCTATTCTGATTTGGACATATCGGAATCCAAGTAAAGCTTTAGCAAGTGTAATCTTCCTAAAGATCACTACATTCATGAATTATATTCATTTGTATTCTATGATGAATTATCACATCAAACCACCGAAATTATCGTTCATTACTTTTGAAATCAACAACGCCTATTCATCAACCATTAGATCCGTTGACGATTACAATCAGCGTTTAATCATCTAAAAATGAAATTTCTTGAAACCATCTCGGATTGATAACCGATGAATCAAATATGGCTGCATTAAATGCAGAGGAAACAGCAAAATTGTAGATGGTCTCAATGGCCAAAAGTTTGATAATAAAGAATGGTACGTTGGAAAAGCTCAAAAGAAAATTTGGAACTGAAAAATGGATTGAGCTAACCATGGAGGAGACCAAGGACAAATACAAGGACCAAACCCTATATTCAAAGAATCCAATTAATTCTGGATCCGATGAAATCTTTAGAGAATATCTTGCTCCGAAGTTATGTTAAAAGCTTGCAGAAAAATTTTCTTCATCAACCTTCGAACTTAGAAATTCCAAAATGTCGTTATAAATATCCTCTATATTTCTGAAGATATTTTCATAACGATTCTTGTCCACAATTAAGTATCTCTTTGCGATATCTTTATAAAGGAAACTATTTTAGTTTCTATATTCAGTAAAATTCAAGTTTAAATTATAAATGTTTTGAAGAAATGTTGGAAATTGAAGCATGAGTTAGTATAATATAATGACGTCAGGCCAATGTGATTATATTACAGTAAGTCATGCTAAATTTTTAATGGAAGATGATGATTCATAGGCTTTATAATCATTATTTGCCATGTTACACGACTCTTACATTCTACTTAATCTCTGAACATATCAAGAACATATATTCTTGATAGTTCTATCCTCAGTAATTCTGGTAATTTACCAAATCAAATCGTGATATAACGCTTAGAACATTAGGTTCATTCGAAACTTCATACCTACAAATTCTGAACCATTACTCGCTTAACTTAGAGTCGAGAGCAGAATAAAAAGGTAAAGAGTTCCGACATATAAGGGAAAATACAAAGCCCGATAACAACACGGAAATTACAAATCGTGTATATCAATGCGTATAGCAACATAAAGACACGAGAGAATTAAAAACACTATAACCCCAAGAGCATAGTAGAAGTAAACAGATTCCTCTGGTGGTAAAAGAAAAAGAAGCATGACTGCATATATGGTCAATATAATAACAAATATCAATACGGAATTGAGCATATTAACAAATCTTTTGGAAGTATGAATCTAGGAAGAAAGTATAGAAGTGGTGAAGATAATGAAATGGAAGAAGCTAATTTATAGCAAAATTTCCAAACACAGCAATCGAGGCAATTCACCGCATTTAATCAAAGAAATCCCAAAATTCCGTAAATACCGGATAATCAAATCTTATAGATTATGAAGATTTCCTTTAATCCCTTGAATTCCGGAAATCAATCGTGACTACGTCAAAAGTTAAGGCGAACATTTAATTTACTCATTCACTCTTTAAAGATAGCTTCGTTTATACTCTTTCTATAATCGAATCGTTCTATCCATATTATTCAATAGTGATAAAACTTTATTCTTCAACTTATATTCATCATTACAATATTCTTGTTGTAAACAATGATGATCTCTATCAAACTTCATGACTATAATTTTCATGAACTACTCTCTGTTTTGTCTACCCTAACATTGTGGCATAAACGCTCAAGGTTTAAATGAGCTCGATATTATTCATAACACATTTTATATATCCAATTTACTGAAATGACTTGTATAACATCATCATTTTGAATGATCTCCGCATTAATAATAAAATGCACTTCGTAGAAGAACTTGTAGAAATTATGGTATGTATGATTTTAATTCTTGAAACAGAACAATATTCTATCCGTTGTAATTCACGCAAGGCCCCGAGCATACCTGGGAACGTGAAAACCAAATAAAACGTAAATATCCTTGTCTATGTACGAACAACACCGATTAATGGCAACAACTAAATTTCGGGATGAAATTTCTTTTAACGGGTAGGTACTATAACAACCCTCATATTTTCATACCTGAATTGACTAATTTGACTATAGGGTTGTTATCCATACTAATATATAATTAAATTCGACGTTGATCAAATATTTATTTTTAGTCGACATGTTCTGTTAACTAAAGTTTACACTAATTATATAAAATAACTTTAGTTAATATTAATGCATATTATATTTAAAACTATATGTAACATAATTATTAATTAAATGATAAGTTATTTTAATCATTATATATATTTTTAGTTTATAAAAAAATAAAAATAAAAAGAAATAAGATTTTTTTTATAAATTAAATAATGAGCCCATGAATTTTGACTAAATATTTTCAAAAACAAAAACTTATTAAAAACATTTTTAACATGTTTTTATTATTTTGTCAAAATTGGCACCTTTATTTTATTATTTTTTTTTTCTTTTCACCAACCATTTTTTACCTATAAATACATGGCTCCTCATTCATTTTTTCTTGCCAAATACAAAAACTTAAGTTATTCTCTCAAAACCTTGAAGAAAATTTGAGGTACTTTCTATTTTTATTAATTTTTTCAATATTGTCATTTATATTTATATTTATTATATATTCTTTGTAAAATTCGAAATTAATTATGTTTATATGTTATAATTAGTATTATAAGTTTTATGATGCATAAAAATAATTTTCATAATTTATGGAATATTATTTATAATTAAATACGAATTATGTAGTGTTTAAATGTAAAAATAATGTAAAATTCGTAATAAATACTTTTAACCAAAAATAAAATATATATAATTTTTTTCTGAGTTTTTAAAACTTATATAGATCTGAAAAAATTATAAAAATAATTACTTGGGTCGAATTGGTATTTATTATATAATTAAACTCTATTATTATGTAATTCGAAGGTAAATTAAGAATAAATATAAAATTTTAAAAAAATATTTTTTTAAATATTTTTCTACAGGTTATTAGACTGATAGAAACTTATAAAAATTATAAAAATAATTATTTGGGTTAATTTAGTAATTATGTAGAATTAAATTTGTTTTGTGAATACATTAAGGGTAAAAAAAATAAATACAAAAATATAATAAAAACATTTTCTTAAATTTTTCTACTAATCTATATGATTAACTAAAACTATAAAAATTATGTATGTAATTTTTAGATATTTAATTTATTATTTAGACATTTTTGAATAATGTTCGATTAATAAAACTCTATTATTTTTGAAGTAATTTAGGTATTTATTTAAAGGTAATTATATTTAATATATATAAGATATACTAAGGTATAATAACTAAATATTAAATAAAACTTAGGTTATATTATCACATATATAATTATTAAGTACATTAATAATTCGTTGTGTGTATACACTTAAAGTGAAGGTTAATCAAAGATAATGTATAATTCATGTGAACTTCATCGCTACTCACGGTCGTAAGTGAATGATGTCTAGGTTGCCATTTATGGGTAAGCTTGTGGATCTCGAATGCCATGACTTAGATTCTGGTCAAGAATCCTGGGCCCCCGGTTACATCTGGTCATTCCTGACTTATTTGATAGCAACGAAGTTTGAGTAAAGTTATACAACGTCTTGCTAAAGATTAACCCGAACTTTCTAAAATTGGAAAATTACTATAAGTGGAAACTTTCCATAAATAGTAACCTTCCAAAAATGGAAATTCTTTAGTGAACCATTACTATCAATATAGTACTATATACTATTGTCTGTTAGGCAATGTCTGATCATACGTTCTATCTCTAGGTTGAGATCTCGGTCACGTCCTTCCGTTCAATTCTTTCGTGTGCTACTAAGGTGAACTTCATAGCCCCACTTTTTACTGTTTCATAACTGTTTTATAACTTTTGGGGTGAGACACATGCTTGCTTTATAACTGTTTTACGCTTAGACACAAGTACTAAATTATTAACTATGCTATCATGCTTTGATTCATGCTAAATCCCTACCGTAATATCGTTAATTGCTACGTTTAAATGCAAACTTAATTATTGTGAGTAGGCCTATTGAGAGTAACGTCTCTAACCATTCGACCGTTGGTCTTTGGTTACATAATAATGATTCCACGACAGTGACAGTACAAGGTGTCATAGGGTAAACTTGTTTAGTAGCGATATTACAAAATGCAGCAACACTTTTAGATTGATATTTCTATATCAATCAACTTTAAACTAAATCTTGCGGTCTAAAACTTTGGATATTATTTATAAACCTATGAATTTCACTCAACCTTTTTGTTTGACACTTTAAGCGTGTTTTGTCTCAGGTGATGATTGAGCTAGCTACTACTTGCTACTAGATGATTGATGTATGCTTTGCTGCTTGCATGGAGTCCATCATTCATATTTATCATTTTGTTTAAGACATTTTCCATTTACTGTACTCTTATGATGTAAAACTTTGAATAATGCTTCCGCTGTTTATTTAATAAATAATACGTCTCATTTAGAGTCGTTCTCGCTTATACAACTGTGTTATGATATGATTGGTCACAATTACCCCTGGTCCATTTTGGGGGTGTGACATTTTGGCACTCTTTTTACCCGTCACTTTTAGTTCGAGAAAAATAGCTTTATTACAAGTCTTGAGGTTACATCGAGTTCTAATTTATTCACATGATTTGCGACAGTTACTTCCGATGCATTTGTTTTCAGTAGCGTGTGATGAGTTGCAATTTTTGTTAACCTTGGCAGCGAATGATACCTCAGTATCTATAAAATAAGGGGTTATTGGGGTGAGTTTATCAGGGCTTTGGATGGGAGTGGAAATGCTTTTTGGGGAAATGTGATCGAGGGTAGGATAGTCATTTACATTTAACTTAAACGGTAACTCTTGGGTAATGTGTGGGTCAACAGCCGAGAGGTTTTCCATTAAAATCACATTGTCAGGCACACTTTCCATCTCATTTGCTTTAAAAAGTGTCTTTTTAATCTCCTCTGCAACCGATTTGATACCCTGTTCCTTTTCCTTTTGAGATAGAACTACTTTATTCACCTTTTTCATAGAGAAATCGGGTCGGGTTGAACACTCAGTGGATCTTTTAACTCTTTTTTTTAAAAGCAAAGCTAATTATATTAACACGAAAACAATTACATGGAGGACTTGAGACCTAAAAGGCCAAACAACCAAGTCCGAACACGAAAATACAATACAAATTTAGATGCTAAGATTGCATCTTATACCCGACACTAAACTAAATACACTTTCGGATCGGATAACCACACATTCCAATCTATTTTAGACTTTTTATTCCGCCTTGAAATCCATTCGAATGAAAGAACTTGAATTTCGTTGAGCGCAATCGGAGTGTTCCAACACTTGTCGCGAAAAACTTTGTTATTTCTATTCGAATGGAATCTTTGCTGTCCTTTTCCTTCTGATCTTCTAAAAATTTTAAGGTGGCTTGAAGCAAAGTGTTATATTCATCTATAACGTGGTCATTTATGATCTCAATCTTTTCGGTAAACTTGACCTCTACAATCCATAATTGCAATTAGAGATGTTAGCCACATTTGCTTTGACGAACCTGTTAATAGGACCTGGGTTGTTGATTTTGACCAAAGCGAACATAACATTTGTTCTTTTCAAACTTTGTGAGTCACTATCAACATGTAGGACTCGACCAAAATTCTTCGCCACTTCAATTGTACAGTCTGAGGAGCAGCAGTTGTGACGACCTGAAAATTTCTGATCAAATTTAAACTTAATCTTATATGATTTTGACACGATAAGCAAAGTCTGTAATGTTGAGTCTCAAAAATGTTGGAACTATATTCATGTAATCAATTACCCTTTGACTATCTCCGACGATTCACGAACCATTAATTGTAAATAAATGTGTATACATATAAATATAAATATATGTATATATATATATATAATAACTTAAAATAGTAATATATGATTTAATCGTTAGTACTAAAAATATAAAATAATATATGATATAATTAAATTGTTATATATATATATATATATATATATATATATATATATATATATATATATATATATATATATATATATATATATATATATATATATATATATATATATATATATATATGAGAGAGAGTATATCAAATATAATTATTTAATAATTGTAATACTTGTTGGACGTTTCGATTATTATTTAGAGAAGTTTAATTCAAACTTATATGATTTTAGAATAAACGGTGACCCGAAAATGAGTTTTATAAATTTTTGGCTTATTAAAAATGTATTTAGGAGCTATTTATTAAGTTTTAACACTTTTTAAATTTCATCCATAAATGAGAGGGATAGTTGATGTAATTTTTATTTAATAAATTAATGATCGAATTTTATACCATAATGACAGAAATAAATAAATATACTTAATTTAAAAATATGAAATTTTTCTGAGACCTTTTTATCCGCCACTGATTTAACAACGGAGTACGATTTAGCAGTCCGAGAAAACTGTCGGTAATATAATACAAAACGATGGCTGCTACACTATTCTATAATTGATTAATTTGAGTTTACTGTTTCTTACTTTAATTTTCTTGATTCCTTCTTTTGATGTAACCCCACTCTAACTGATTGTGTTATCTGTCTTTGAGAGTAAACATATCACATCTATGTTACTGTTTGCTTTGTGTCAACTAATATCTATTTAATACTACCACTAAATTGCAATCATGATTACTATATCTATTTATATATGTGGGTATTATATGATACATATATTAACATACATCTTAGACTTAAAATCTCGATGGATTTCAATTGTATTTATCACTCTTCTAAATTAAAACACAAATCGACTTTCAATTTTCACAATCAATCATCTTTATCAAACTATCATCAAATTATTTTTTCTTCTTTCTTTAAATATATAGTAAATAGTAATATCTATCATCTCTTTTATATATACCTACATACATATAGATCAACCATTCCATTTCTTTTTCTTGTGATCACCATAACCGGCCATCGACTATCACATACAACCATATCGTCACCTTTCATCACCTTTGGCCATTGACTACTTCAACCCATCGCCACCTCTTTTGGTCACCATGAATAACCATCATAATCACCGTGACAACCACCACCGTAACAAGTCTATATATCTTTTCTGTTTGCTTTCTGTTTTCGCTGCAACCATCGAAGCACTTCAACCGCCACCTCTTTTATCCTTGAACCACCCTAAGATCATCACTCAACCACCAATAACCATAACCATTACTACCAAATCTCCATCAAAACTACTGCTAACTGAAATAAAGTGCTTCTGTTTCACTGATTGCTGCGGTTGTTTACCCCTTATTTGCTATGATTCCTGCATAAGAAAACCACCACACAATACCACCACGCCATCACCTCGCACCACCACAATCCACCATAATCACTTTCATCGAAAACCCTCTACAATCACCATCATTATTTTTCTTTCTCTATTTTTTCTTTTTTCTGCTGTTTGGTTGATTCTGTTTCTATTACATTCGAAAACCCCCAACCTAAAACTGGTACCTTTCTCCTGTTCTTATTCAAAGACCCAACCACACCACAAACTTTGTTTCAATTTATAGCTTCTGCTATTTCACTGGTTCTATTTCTGTATTCGACTGTAGCCAACAAAGAATGATGATTATGATGAACTGTGATTGGGAAAAGGATGATTATGAAGTGCGTAATTATTTTTTTTTCTTTGTTTCTGTCAGTTAAAAAGAAGGAGAAGAAAAAGAACCGAACATTTTATTTTTTTGATACTGTGGCATAAAACCTAGATCCAATCTGGCTTGTTATTTTCTTCATGGACCGATTATTTATTGATAATACTCTTTCATATGGGCTAAACTATCTTTTGGTGGACTCCTTGATTAATTGGGCCACTTAGTCATTAGATGGACTTAATTGAATTGGGTTTGGTAATTTAGTTGTTTTAGGCTTGCATAGTGGTTAGATAATGTTGATGACGAATATGTTGATAAATGAAGTAACGAGAATGATGATAAAAATGGACATGACGAGGAAGATGATAATGATTCTGATATTCGATTATAATGATTATGATGGTATTATGAAGATGATGATAAGCTTGATGGTGGTGATAATGTTAAAATAACGATGATGAAGATAAAGATGATATAGGTTGATGGTGATGACGATGACGAGTAATGAAGATGATGAATAGCGATCGGTTTTGATAATGATGGTGGTTACGGATGATCATGGTGATGTTAATGAAGTAGATGATATACGGTTATGAAGAATAGTAGATGATGATGATGACGATCTTAGATGTTAGGAAGTAACAAACGGATCACTGGTTGGGTGTGTTGTCGTTGAGCGAGAGGTCTCAGGTTCGAGTCCCGGCGATGGTATTTTTTTTTTAAAAAAGCCTTTTCTTGTGGAGGTTCGTGAATCCGAGGCCAACCCTGCATTGTTCAGTTTCGTCATATGTATTTTTACTATAAAATACAATATAGTGAGTTCATTTGATTCCCTTTTACTCTTTATATTTTTGGGACTGAGAATACATGCGCTGTTTTTACAACTGCTTTATTAAATGCTTTTGAAATATATTTTGAACTGCGAATACATGAAATGCTTTTATAAATGTTTGACGAGATAGACACAAGCAAAACATTCCTCGAATGAATTATTATGCAGACAGAAGTTCTGCGGATTATTATTGAATTATGTGGACATGATAATTGCCACCATTGAATTATGTGGACATGATAATTTCCACCATTGAATTATGTGGACATGATAATTGCCACCATTGAATTATGTGGATATGATAATTGCCACCATTGAATTATGTAGACATGATAATTGCCACCAATTGATGTGAATGTTATGTATCGAGAGAATGATTTTTATACACAGGTTATGTGTTTTATATTTTGTGCACGAGATATGTATACGGTTACTAATATTTATGAAAATGGATTTTGTACACGAGAAAGGTGTACTGTATTTAAAAGATATCGCACGTACATTACAGGTGGGTGTAGGATTCGGGCCCATTTGTATCATGCAACATTTAAATCTTGTGGTCTATCAAAATGATGAATTTTATTATTTTATGATAAACCTATGAACTCACCAACCTTTTGGTTGACACTTGAAAGCATGTTTATTCTCATGTATGAAAGAAATTGTAGCGACCCGACAAAATCGTCATTCACGGCGCCATCTACTTAGGTCCCGTTACGTGGTCATAAGTCTTTAAAATGACGTTTGACCAAAATATGTCGCATTCATTTCAAATGTAAAAGTGTTTCAAGTTTACAAAGGTAGTTACACGACTAGTTACATTACAATGTTTAATGTACAAATGAAACATATGCAACACAATTTTGAAAGTAATCCAAAAGATGCTCCATGTATGCATATATACACAACATCCAAGCAAGTATCAAAAAGAGTGCAGAAGCATGTATCACATAGCGTTTAAGGACCAGAGAAAACATATAGAAAACTGCCAACGAAAAACGTTGGTGAAATCATAGGTGTATTAGTAACGTTGTTTTTGAACCACAAGATTTAATATAGTTGATTATCCAAATCGTTTGTATTCCAAAAGTATGTTCGCGAGCACCCAATTATCAAGACTTAACTATTTTGTACCCTGTTACGTAGTGTTAGAACATACACCATACTCAAAAATATATTTCATCCGCTAACGGTAGCGAACCGTCCGAATGAGGCTCGTCAAACCCATGTGATCACATAATATAAGTTCTCGTTTACACCCTGCAAGTGTAACTAATGATAACTGAATTGAGGCTTTTTGTTCAAACTCGCACGTGGAATGTTTGTTTTCGTACTTGTGTTCAGAGCATAAAAGTATGATACGTATATGTTTCTCATCCCATAGTTTAAAGTAAAAGTTGTTGAAAAGGTAGGACTATGATCTCACCTTGAGAGCAAGCGTATAAAAGTACTTCACAAGTAAACGTGTGCAAGGACGAATACTAGTCTTGACCTAAACAAGTAGGTCGTATCAATAACGGTAAACACGATTGGTCAAAGTGTTCAATTAGTCCTATGGCTCGTTTCGACTCGATTATTATAGCATGTGAATCAAATTGTCAAGTTTCATGCAAGGTACAAGTATAAAAACATGTTAGAATGGTTGCATAAGTATTTGGTTAAGTTTGGACAAAAGTCAACTTTGGTCAAGTCAAAGTCAATGAAAAAGTCAACACATTCGGGTCGAGTCCCGAACTATTTTTCTGAGGTTTTTAATCATATATAAGCATGTTAGAACAAGTTACATGTGAATCGGAGGTGCGTAGCATAGCAAACATTTTTCGAAATTTGACCATGTAGGTCAGTCCCTGAATGCGGCTTATGTCGCGCCGCGACCAAGGATTGCCGCGCCGCGGCAATCAACGTGAACTGGTTCCTGCCAGTTTCAATTATTCAAGTCTCAACCAAACTTCAATTAAGCACAATTCGTAAACCGTAAACACTTAAAACGTGTACCATACATCGTTGGAAAGGTAATTTAACGACGAATGCAACTAAACACCTTTCATCAATTAAAAACATCATTTACAAAAATCAAAATTCAAGTTGAATGCTCATTTAATGTTCGTCATAAATACTTCCAAGTTCATAAATGCACATTTATGATTCGGGAATTAAATGCACACATGTGATACGCCGTTTCATAGGTAATCAAGCATACAATTCAACTAACCACCTACTAACAACAATTCATGGCATTCAATACATTAAATGTTCACATTTAGGTCTATCAAACCCTAACCAACCTCACCAAAATCAATAATCAAGTTTATGAAGTTTTCTAAAGCAACCTACACATCAAATTGAGGCTAGTGATACTAGTAACACAATTAAAACATGCACTTATAACATTTAACAACATTCAAGCAACCAAAATCACCAAATCAAACACACCAAAATTCAAGTTCATGCTAGTTGCTTAAAATAACGAGATCGCACATATAAATCACATATTCATATTAGACTTGAGCCATAGACACTAATTAACACTTTTATTAGTAAAAATCATCAAGAACACAAAATCTAGTGATTTTAGAAAGTTACCCAAATGAGAAGTAATCGGTATGGATTCGAAGAGGAAGATGCAAGGATTCCAAATATATAATTTGTTTTGATGTTTGATTGTTAGATTGAAAATAGATGATGAATCTTTGAATTGGTGTTTGAGAGAATATGTTGAAAGTATTTAGAAAAATGGAAAATGGAAAAGATAATGAATGGAGGAGGTGGGTGTTGACCACTTTGACCTAGTCAAAACTTTGGTCATTTAGCAACATTGGTCCCTCAAGTTTGAATCGGGGGTGTGAATTACCTAAACGAGATAATTTAAAACGCGTATCAATGGGAGATGTTATAAATATTTAACAGACTATAAAATAGTTAAACGGAAAGTAAACGGAAAAAGGCGGGATGTTACATTACCTACACCTTAAAAGAAATTTCGTCCCGAAATTTAAGTAGGCGTAGTAGTCGTTGTTTCTTCCTCGAGATCTTGCGTTTTCGAATCCGTGAATAAATGAGGGTATTTCTTTTACATTTGATCTTGTCTTTCCCAAGTAAACTCGGGTCCCCTTTTGGCATTCCAACGGACCTTAACGATCGGAATTCTACTTTGTTTTAGCGTCTTGACGGAGGTGTCCACAATTTCAACCGGTTCTTCCACAAAGTGGAGTTTGTCATCAATAGTAAGTTCCTCAAGAGAGATGACGAGTTCGGGTTCGGCAAAACACTTCTTCAAGTTCGATACATGGAAAGTAGGATGAACGGAGCTCAGTTGAGGCGGAAGACCTAAACGATAAGCAACGGTTCCAACACGCTCCAAGATTTCGAAAGGACCAATATACCGCGGATTTATCTTCCCGTGTTTCCCGAAACGGATTACACCTTTCCAAGGTGCGACTTTTAACATTACGCGATCACCGACTTGAAATTCAAGGTCGTTGCGTCGTTTGTCAGTATAGCTTTTTTGACGACTTCGGGCCGTCCTAAGCCTATCTCGGATTTGAACGATCTTCTCGGTTGTTTCATGAATGAGTTCGGGTCCGGTGATTTGTGTGTCGCCTACTTCGGCCGAACAAAGAGGTGAACGACATTTTTGGCCATATAATGCTTCGAATGGTGCGGCTTTAATACTCTCGTGATAACTATTGTTGTAGGAGAATTCGGCGAGAAGCAAGTGCTTGTCCCAAGCTTTTCCGAAATCGATAACGCAAGCTCGTAGCATGTCTTCCAAGGTTTGAATTATGCGTTCGCTTTGTCTATCAGTTTGTGGATGATATGTGGTGCTCATGTCTAAACGCGTTCCCAATGCTTCTTGTAAAGTACGCCAAAATCTAGAAACAAAACGGCCATCTCGGTCGGAAATAATCGATAAGGGTACACCGTGACGGGCGACGATCTCTTTAATGTAAAGTTGTGCAAGTTTCTCCATTTTGTCGGTTTCCTTCATGGCTAGGAAGTGCGCGGATTTTGTGAGACGGTCAACAATAACCCAAATAGTATCATAACCGCCCACCGTCTTTGGTAGTTTGGTGATAAAATCCATCGTTATCCTTTCCCACTTCCATTGCGGAATTTCGGGTTATTGAAGTAGTCCGGACGGTCTTTGATGTTCGGCTTTGACTTGGAGCAAGTTAGGCATTTTCCAACATAAGTAGCGACGTCCCTTTTAATGTTCGGCCACTAATACTGTTCCTTGAGGTCATGGTACATCTTATTGGCACCGGGGTGAATCGAATATCTTGACTTATGGGCTTCGTCTAAAATAAGGCTTCGTAGGTCCCCATAACTAGGTACCCAAATTCTTCCGGTGAAATATCGGAGTCCGGTTTCTTTAACTTCGAATCGAGAGGTGAGGATGTTCAAGTGTTCGAGAGAGATGTTTTCATCCTTGATAGCCTCGTCTTGGGCTACACGAATTTGACTATTGAGGTTGGTGTGAATGGTGATGTTTAAAGCTCGGACACGAAGAGGCACCGCTCTTTGCTTTCGACTTAAGGCATCGGCTACTACATTTGCCTTCCTGGGATGATAACGAAGCTCACAATCATAATCATTTAAAGTTTCAATCCACCGGCATTGTCTCATGTTTAGTTGCTTTTGGTCGAAGATGTGTTGGAGGCTTTTGTGATCGGTGAAGATAGTACTCTTGGTTCCATAAAGATAGTGTCTCCACATTTTAAGTGCAAAGACAACGGCTCCGAGTTCGAGATCATGTGTCATGTAGTTCCGTTCATGAATTTTTAGTTGTCGAGAGGCATAAGCAATGACTTTCTTTCGTTGCATCAATACACAACCAAAACCATGTTTCGAGGCATCGCAATATACAACAAAATCATCATTTCCTTCGGAAAGAGACAAGATAGGAGCGGTGGTTAGCTTTGTCTTCAAGACTTGAAACGCGGATTCTTGCTCGGTCGCCCAAATGAATTTCTTTCCCTTGTGAGTTAATGCGGTTAGAGGACGTGCAACCAAAGAGAAGTTTTCGATGAATCTACGATAGTACCCGGCGAGACCAAAGAATTGACGTATGTGAGTAGGAGTAGTAGGAGTAGTAGGAGTCTCCCATTTGTTAATGGCTTCGATTTTTGAGGGATCGACCTTAATACCTTGATCGCTTACAACATGACCAAGAAATTGAACTTTCTTCAACCAAAATTCACACTTGGAGAATTTGGCGTAGAGTCGTTCTTGTCTAAGGAGTTCGAGTACGAGTCGGAGGTGTTGTTCGTGTTCTTCTTCGCTTTTAGAATAGACCAAGATGTAATCGATGAACACAATAACGAATTTATCGAGATACGGTTTGCACACGTAGTTCCTAAAGTCCATGAACACCGCCGGCATGTTAGTGAGACCAAATGGCATTACAAGAAATTCATAACTACCATAACGAGTCCGGAAAGCGGTTTTGGAGACATCTTCCCCCTTAACCCCTAATTGATGATAACCCGAGCAGAGATCGATTTTCGAATATACACGAGATCCTTATAATTGATCAAAGAGGTCATCGATGCGTGGAAGAGGGTATCGGTTCTTAACCGTCAATTTGTTTAGTTCACGATAGTTGATACACATTCGTAGGGATCCATCTTTCTTCTTAACGAATAAAATCGGAGCACCCCATGGTGAATGGCTAAGTTGGATAAAACCATGGTCAAGTAGTTCTTGAATTTGACTTTGCAATTCTTGCATTTTAGATGGAGCAAGTCTATACGGTGCACGTGCTACGGGTGCGACTCCCGAAAAAAGATCGATTTGGAATTCAACTGGTCGATGAGGTGGAAGACCCTGCAATTCGTCGGGAAATACATCGGAAAAGTCACTAACAATTGGCACATCATCGATATGCTTCTCATTGGACTCGACTTTCTTAACGTGGGCAAGGATTGCAAAACAACCCTTACTGAGTAGTTTTCTAACTTTAAGGCACGAGACGAGGTTGAGTCCGGTGCAACTCTTATCGCCATAGACAATCAAGCGTTCACCATTCTCGATAGGAATCCAGATTGCATTAAGATCACAAAGAATGTGAGATTTCATTTTGAATAACCAATTCATACCGATTATTACATCGAAGCTCCCTAGTTCCATGGGTATCAAGTCAATTTCAAACTCATTTCCCAAAATGTATAACGTACACCCCCGGTAATATGTATCGGCACTCAATAGGTTCCTTTTGGCCACCTCAATGGCATAAGTAGTATCTAGGGGGAGTGATGGAGTGCTAAGAGTATGAACCAAAGTCTTGGATATAAAACATTTATCGGCACCCGAATCGAATAAGCAAGAAACATAAGTTTTGTTGAGAAGAAACGTACCTGTGACTAGTTCATTGTCATCTCGGGCCTCTTGGGCGTTAATGTTGAAAGCTCGGCCGCGTGTGTTGGGGTTAGCTTTCTTCTTCAGACATGCATTTCTAAAATGACCCGTTTGGCCACATTCAAAACAAGCACCCGGTTTTGGTGCATTGGGCCCCTTTCGAGCGACGGGGGCGGCACTTCTACAATCGTTGGCCACATGACCACTCCTTTGGCACCGGTGGTAAAATGATTTGTCACATTCACCATAGTGATATTTGTGGCATTTGTTGCAAAAAGGCTTATTTTCGCCATAACTTTTCTTGGCGTCGGAGGTGAAAGGCTTTTTGGTGAAGTTGTTGTTGTAGTTGCTTCATGGAGTGGCTTCCCATTTTATTTTGTTGCTACCCGACTTATCCTCGGCTTTAGGTGCCGGTACTACGATTTTGTCCACCGTTTCTATCAATTTGCTGGCCATGTTCAAAGCTTCTTGATGATTAGTGGGTTTGGATGACATTACCCCATGTTTGATGCTCTTTGGAAGAACATCCATGTAAAGTTCAACCCTTGAAGACTCGAGGTTCACAAGGTTTGGGCACATCAAGGCTAATTCAGAAAATCGTTGATTATAAGCCTTGAGATCGTTTTCGACCGCTTTTAAAGTTCTTAGCTCTTGTTCGAGCTTTCGGGTTTCTTCACGAGGGAAATATTCGATGATCATCTTTTCCTTTAAATCGGCCCAAGAGAGGGCGTGGGCTTCATCGGTACCCACCGATTGTACATAGGTATTCCACCATGTAAGGGCGACACCGGCGAAAGTGTGAGTGGAGTATTTGACCTTATCTTGGTCCCGACAACCGCTTATGCTAAAAACGGCCTCCGTTTGTTCGAAACATCGAGTGAGAGTAACCGGTCCCCCGGTCCCATCAAAAGTATGAGGTTTGCACCCCATGAAGGCTTTGTAGGAGCACCCTTCGCTTTAGTTACCGGCCCCTTCATTGTTGTTGTGGTTGTTGTTGTTGTTGGATGAGTGTCCAGCCATGGCCGCATCCACAGCGGTGGCTATCATTCATTGTAGAGATTGTTCGGGTGTTTCAAGGTGTGGCACACGGCGAGGAGGCATTGTTCCTTCAAAACACAAGAATATCGTTGATTAGTATTCTCAATAATACTAACCGTGATATGAAATGAGGATAAAGAGAAAAATTTTCCTTGACTCGCCTTAAATTCTTTATGTCATAATGTCAGAACATTCATATGAGTCACCGTAATATAATCCCGAAAATTATATTACCCTAATTCATATGTGCATTCGACATTATTTCACGAAGTCAAGGTGGCGTGTCAATCAAATTAAACAACGTGAGATTAAGATGGAATATAAGTTAGATATGAATAGAAGAGTTCGAGTATAAATGCACAAGTAGTCAAGTAATTCCTACTTCAAGTCTATATGCCGGTTGTAGTCTAGACTCACTAATGTACCCTACGACTCGGGTTTGACACCAATGAACTCTAAATCCCTACAACCAACGCTCTGATACCATCTGTAGCGACCCGACAAAATCGTCATTGACGGCGCCGTCTACTTAGGTCCCGTTACGTGGTCATAAGTTTTTAAAATGACGTTTGACCAAAATATGTCGCATTCATTTCAAATGTAAAAATGTTTCAAGTTTACAAAGGTAGTTCCACGACTAGTTACATTACAATGTTTAACGTACAAATGAAACCTATGCGACACAATTTTGAAAGTAATCCAAAAGATGCTCCATGTATGCATATATACACGACATCCAAGCAAGTATCAAAAAGAGTGCGGACGCATGTATCACATAGCGTTTAAGGACCTGAGAAAACATATAGAAAACTGTCAACGAAAAACGTTGGTGAAATCATAGGTGTATTAGTAACTTTGTTTTTGAACCACAAGATTTAATATAGTTGATTATCCAAATCGTTTGTATTCCAAAAGTATGTTTGCGAGCACCCAATTATCAAGACTTAACTGTTTTGTACTCTGTTACGTAGTGTTAGAGCATACACTATACTCGAAAATATATTTCATCCGCTAACGGTAGCAAACCGTCCGAATGAGGCTCGTCAAGCCCATGTGATCACATAATATAAGTTCTCGTTTACACCCTGTAAGTGTAACTAATGATAATTGAATTGAGGCTTTTTGTTCAAACTCGCACGTGGAATGTTTGTTTTCGTACTTGTTTTCAGAGCATAAAATTATGATACATATATGTTTCTCATCCCATAGTTTAAAGTAAAAGTTGTTGAAAAGGTAGGACTATGATCTCACCTTGAGTGCAAGCGTATAAAAGTACTTCACAAGTAAACGTGTGCAAGGACGAATGCTAGTCTTGACCAAAACAAGTAGGTCGTATCAATAACGGTAAACACGATTGGTCAAAGTGTTCAATTAGTCCTATGGCTCGTTTCGACTCGATTATTATAGCATGTGAATCAAATTGTCAAGTTTCATGCAAGGTACACGTATAAAAACATGTTAGAATGGTTGCATAAGTATTTGGTTAAGTTTGGACAAAAGTCAACTTTGGTCAAGTCAAAGTCAACGAAAAAGTCAACACGTTCGGGTCGGGTCCCGAACTATTTTTCTGAGGTTTTTAGTCATATATAAGCATGTTAGCACAAGTTACATGTGAATCGGAGGTGCGTAGCATAGCAAACATTTTTCAAAATTTGACCATGTAGGTCAGTCCCTGAATGCGGCTTATGTCGCGCCGCGACCAAGGATTGCCGCGCTGCGGCAATCAGCGTGAACTGGTGCCTGGCCAATTTCAATTATTCAAGTCTCAACCAAACTTCAATTAAGCACAATTCGCAAACCGTAAACACTTAAAACGTGTACCATACATCGTTGGAAAGGTAATTTAACGAGGAATGCAACTAAACACCTTTCATTAATTAAAAATATCATTTACAAAAATCAAAATTCAAGTTGAATACTCATTTAATGTTCGTCGTAAATACTTCCAAGTTCATAAATGCACATTTATGATTCGAGAATTAAATGCACACATATGATACTCCGTTTCATAGGTAATCAAGCATACAATTCAACTAACCACCTACCAACAACAATTCGTGGCATTCAATACATCAAATGTTCACATTTAGGTCTATCAAACCCTAACCAACCTCACCAAAATCAATAATCAAGTTTATGAAGTTTTCTAAAGCAACCTACATATCAAATTGAGGCTAGTGATACTAGTAACACAATTAAAACATGCACTTATAACATTTAACAACATTCAAGCAACCAAAATCACCAAATCAAACACACCAAAATTCAAGTTCATGCTAGTTGCTTAAAATAACGAGATCGAACATATAAATCACATATTCATGTTAGACTTGAGCCATAGATACTAATTAACACTTTTATAAGTAAAAATCATCAAGAACACAAAATCTAGTGATTTTAGAAAGTTACCCAAATGAGAAGTAATCGGTATGGATTCGAAGAGGAAGATGCAAGGATTCCAAATATGTAATTTGTTTTGATGTTTGATTGTTAGATTGAAAATGGATGATGAATCTTTGAATTGGTGTTTGAGAGAATATGTTGAAAGTATTTAGAAAAATGGAAAATGGAAAAGAAAATGAATGGAGGAGGTGGGTGTTGACCACTTTGACCTAGTCAAAACTTTGGTCATTTGGCAACATTGGTCCCTCGAGTTTGAATCGAGGGTGTGAATTACCTAAACGAGATAATTTAAAACACGTATCAATGGGAGATGTTATAAATATTTAACGGACTATAAAATAGTTAAACGAAAAGTAACCGAAAAAAGGCGGAATGTTACAGAAATCTTCCGCTGTGCATTTGCTCATACTAGAGATATTACTTGGAGTCATTCATGACATATTTCAAAAGACTTTGCATTCGAGTCGTTGAGTTCATTAAGATTATTATTAAGTCAATTATAGTTGGATATATTATGAAATGGTATGCATGCCGTCAACTTTCGATGTAATGAAAGTTTATCTTTTAAAAACGAATGTAATGTTTGTAAAATGTACCATATAGAGGTCAAGTACCTCGCGATGTAACCAAATGTAATGTATTCGTCTAGATGGATTAGGACGGGTCGTTATAGGTGGTATCAGAGCGGTGGTCTTAGTGAACCAAGTCTTGCATTAGTGTGTCTAACTAATAGTTGTTAAGATGCATTAGTGAGTCTGGACTTTGACCGTGTCTGCATGTCAAAAGTTTTGCTTATCATTTCTTGTCAGAAATTACCTGCTTATCATTCTTAGTCTAGACACATTTTACTGCATTGACTGCATGAATAGTGTATAGACAAAATTCATATCTTAGCGTATCTGATAATTCACATCTTAGCGTATCTGTTACTGTAGACTTGCCTGACATATGCCGTAAATTCCTTCGTAGTCTATGAAATCTTTAGTACTATATATATAGATATTCTATGTAGTTAGAATATCATCCAGTAGCCGAAAAATCATTTCATATCAAAAATTCTTTATTCAATCGTACGAAATAGAATTCGCACTAGTTCAAGTCCCTCGGATTCCGATATGGAGTCCCACTCGAGCTCCGAAAGCAGTGTGACCGGGCTGGATCAACCAATAAGCTATCATCAATTCCAGATGAATTGGGGATGAGTTCGTAGTCGACTTAATCAATGGAGACGTGAAGAAGGCGATCCCTTCCACCAACCGAATTCATCTCTTGGCGATGAACCTGAAGCACTTACCGGCGAACCTGTTCATAATACTATTTTCTCTCTCATTTTCAGAGTATCTCGTCACAATTATATACTATCTCAGATTCTAGATCTTATTCATCCTCTCGTTCAAACCGACAATCATCGCGGTGTAATAGAAGAAGTCAACGAACTTCGCGCCCGAGTTATAGCCTTGGAAAATATGGTGCAAAACGTACTAGCTTCAGCAACATCATTTGCACCAACAGTACCATCAACAATCCATGCCTCAACATCTCATTCTGTACCTTGAGTATAATCATCGTTCTACGTATCGTTCTACATCAATTATCTTCGTTCTTCATGGCGATTATGTAATCTCTAATGTTTTAGAGATTATGTATTCTAGTTTTGACGGTAAACCAAATGAGTTTAATACTATATTAACTCATTAAATTCATGATTACATCTGAAGAAAATATATATATGTAAGTATATTTTCATAAAGATTGTAATTAAAAATTCTTTTGTACAAACTGTTAATGGTTAAAATATTTTAACGGCTAGGTAATACCCGAGGAATATTTAGATTTCACATTAATAAGTTACACTGTACATTCTTCCAATCTGATTCAACAGTCATTTACTATCCTACTTACATCCACAGATATACGTATCCGTTCACTGCAGAATAACCAGTTTCATTCAATTTCATATTTGGATTTTGACCTATCAGAATCCAGCAAGTGGCATAATGAAGAAAACATTGGAAAAATAAAATTTGTTAGAAACAAACAAATTAACTATGAGAAAAATTTTGTTAAGAATCCACGCTAACTGTTCCTAACTAACTGTTCCTAGCTAACTGATTACATTTTAATTATCGCAATTTATTTATCGCAATTTATATTCTCGCAATTTTATTTATCGTCATTTAATTTCTATTATTTATTTTACGCACTTTAAATATCGGGACACGTATACAAGGTTTTGACATATCATATCGATGCAGCTATATACATTATAAACGATTCACAATAGTTGATTTCATTGTGAGGTGCTTGACCTCTATATGATACATTTTACAAACATTGTATTCGTTTTTAAAAGACAAACTTTCATTTACATCGAAAGTTGACGGCATGCATACCCTTTCATAATATATCCATCTATAATTGACTTCATAATAATCTTGATGAACTCGACGACTCGAATGCAACGTCTTTTGAAATATGTCACGAATGACTCCAAGTAATGTCTCTAATATGAGTTAATGCACAGCGGAAGATTTCTTTGGATACAGAATTACCTGGATTCTTTGGATTTAGGGTATGATCCTTGTATTTGTCCTTGGTCTCCTTTATGGTTTGATCAATCCATTTTTCAGTACCAACTTTTCTATCGAGCGTTCCTAACACTCCATTCTTAATCATCAAACTCTTGGCCATTTAGACCATCTACAATTTTATTGTTTCCTCTGCATTTAATGTTACCATATCTGAATCATCGGTTATCAATCTGAGGTGGTTTCAAGAGAATTGTGTTTTTAGATGATTAAACGCTGATGATAATTGTCAAGATACGAATGATTGTTTAGGATGAAATCAAGTGGCAAACTTATATATCAAAGCTATAATAAGGCTAATCCGAATGAAAGTCGAAGTTGATTTGCTGGAGCTGTGACAAAATTGGCTAATTTTGGAAAGGTATTGTAAAGTTATTTTCGGTAATAACACGCCAATGGATCTGGCACAGTTTTGAATTCAAAGTATGACTTTGAAAGATGTAGGAATCTAAAAGTGATGTCTTCTGTTAAATCTTGACTTGGATTTTGATTGGTCAAAATCCGAATGTGAAATTGAATTGGAAAGAAAATGGTTATTCGTGGATAAACGGATACGTATATATATATGGTTGTAAGTAGGATAGTAAATGACTGTTGAATCGAATTTGAAGAATGTACTGTGTAACTTATTAATGTGAAATTTAAATATTCCTAGGGTATTACCTACCTGTTAAAATATTTTCACCATTTTCAGTTTGTACAAAAGAATTTTTAATTACAATCTTTATGAAAACATATATACATATATATTTTCTTCAGATGTAATCATGGATTTAATGAGTTAATATGATATTAAGCTCATTTGATTTACAGTTAGAACTAGAATACATAATCCCTAAAACATCAGAGATCACATAATCGCCAGAAAGACGAAGATAATGATGTAGAATGATAGGTAGAACGAAGATATTCGATGTAGAATGAATATGTAGAATGAAGATTATGCTCGAGGTATAGATTGTGATGTTGAGGCGTGTGATGTTGAGACTTGGGTTGTTGATGGTACTAGTGTTGATGTTGGTGGTACTGGTGTCGGTGATGTTGTTGAAGCTGGTAAGTTTTGCACCATATTCTCCAAATTGATTACTCAGGCGCGAAGCGTGTTGCCTTCTTCTATTTACTCCAGGATGATTGTCGGTTGGAACGAGCAGATAACTAAGGTTTAGAATTTTAGATAGCACATATTCGTGATGAGCTATCCTGGAAATGAGGCTAAAAATGGTGTTTCGGATAGGTTTGCCGGTAAGTGCTTCAGGTTCTTCACCAAGAGGTGAATTCGGTTGGTGGAAAGGATCGCCTTCTTCTATTCTTCATTGATTAAGTTGATTATGAACCCATCCCCAATTCATCCAGAATAGATGATGACTGATTGGTTGATTCGTTCTGGTGACGCTGCTTCGGAGCTTAGGTGAACAACCATGTCGGAATAGCTGTCGGATTCCGAAGAACTTGAACTAGTGACGAGTTCCATTTCGTACGATTGAGTAAAGGGTTTATCGATATGAAATGATTTCTGGCTATCGGGTGGTATCCTAATTATATAGAATATCTATATATATAGAACAAAAGATTTCGTAGATTATGGAGGAATTTACAGAATATGCCAGGCAATGTTTACAGTAACAGATACGCTAAGATATGAATTAGCATATGCTAAGATATGAATTTTGTCTATACACTTTTCATGCAATCAATGCAGTAAGATGTGTCTAGACTAAGAATGATAAGCAAGTGATTCCCTAAGAATGATAAGCAGGTAATTTTCGACACGAAATGATAAGCAAAACTTTTGATATGTAGACACGGTCGAAGTCCAGACTCACTAATGCATCTAAACAACTATCAGTTAGACACACTAATGCAAGACCTGGTTCGCTAAGACAACCTCTCTGATACCAACTGAAAGGACCCGTTCATATACATTATAAACGATTCACAATAGTTGATTTCATTGCGAGGTACTTGACCTCTATATGATACATTTTACAAACATTGCATTCGTTTTTAAAAGACAAACTTTCATTTACATCGAAAGTTGACGTCATGCATACCCTTTCATAATATATCCATCTATAATTGACTTAATAATAATCTTGATGAACTCGACGACTCGAATGCAACGTCTTTTGAAATATGTCATGAATGACTCCAAGTAATGTCTCTAATATGAGCTAATGCACATCGGAAGATTTCTTTCATACCTGAGAATAAACATGATTTCAAGTGTCAACCAAAAGGTTGGTGAGTTCATAGGTTTATCATAAAACAATAAAATTCATCATTTTGATAGACCACAAGATTTAAATCCTGCATGGTACAAATGGGCCCGAATTCTATACCCACCTGTAATGTACATGCGATATCTTTTAAATACAGTACACCTTTCTCGTGTACGAAATCATCTTTCATAAATCTTAGTAACCGTACACATATTTTGTGCACAAAAATAACATACACATAACCTGTGTATAAAATCATTCTCTCGATACATAACATTCACTTTTCATTGCTTTCATAGCTTGGCTTGGTAACCGACCTTAACATATAATGCGCATAATAATATCCCCAAAACAGAACATCTCGTCTGTATAATAATCATATAAACTTCGAAGTACTAAACACCACGCCCACTAGCCCTTTCGTCTAGTGAACATTCTGGGTGGGGGTGTTAAACCCGGTAGCTACCTTTAGGATTCGCGTCAATTAGGCATGCACTAATTCTCAGAATTAGTGATGTTCCCTAATTCTTAGGTTACCAAGCAATAATAATCAAGGGAAAAATATTCATATCAATTGTGGCAATTATCACGTCCACATAATTCAATGGTGGCAATTATCACATCCACATAATTCATTCGAGGAATGTTTTGCTTGTGTCTATCTCGTCAAACATTTATAAAAGCATTTCATGTATTCACAGTTCAAAATGTATTTCAAAAGCATTTAATAAAGCAGTTGTAAAAGTAGCGCATGTATTCTCAGTCCCAAAAATGTAAAGAGTAAAAGGGAATCAAATGAACTCACAATACAGTATTTTGTAGTAAAAATATTCATTCGACTGAACTGAACAATGCAGGGTTGGCCTCAGATTCACGAACCTATATCATTTATATGTATATTACCATTTGGTAATCGAATAAATTTAGGTATTATTATTAATTGTTATTTTAGTAACTTGTACGTTTCATTAATAACTAAATTATCTATATTTATTAATTTATTATTATTTTTTTATATACATTGAATAGATAATTAATATTTATTACAAACATATTTATATAGTTATATTTTATGTAAACAATATATTTTTATATATAAAATCTTTATTTAATATATTAATAATACTAATAATAATAATGATAAAAATAATAATATTAGTGTTAGAAATAATAAAAATGGTAATAAAAATAATAATGATAAAAATAATGATAATTCTAATAATAATAATAATAATAATAATAATAATGATAGTTCTAATAATAAAATGATAATTTTTATAAAAAAAATTTACTTTCAATAATAATACTACTTATATTAAAAATGATAATAATAATAATAATAATAATAATAATAATAATAATAATAATAATAATAATAATAATAATAATAATAATAATAGTAATAATAATAATAATAATAATAATAATAATAATAATAATAATAATAATAATAATAATAATAATAATAATAATAATAATAATAATAATAATAAATGAGTAATAAGTAAACTACCTCAAAGAAGTAATCCTAAAAAAATGCCCAAGTCCGGGTTTGAACCCGTGACGTCCCGCTAACCCGATAACATCCTTAACCACTTCTCCGATCTCGCTTAACCAACAACACCCTTAACCAACCATCTATCTTTGCTTTTCTATTTTTAAATTCGTTCCTTTATTACTTTAACCCATATCATCGTGATCATTACTCCACCACAATCATCATCAAATTATTTTCATAACATCATCAATATCATATTATCATTTAACAATCATATCATCATCTTAATTATCCATCATCATATTATTATCATTATCTTATCTAACATCTTGTTTCATCACCATTATAACCAACGATCATCATCATAATCGTGGATCATCATGAACCCTTATCATCTTCCCTTCATAACCTGTCATCATCATCATAACAATATTACTAACGAGCCATTATCCTAATCAACTTCATTATCATCTAACAATCGCGTGATGGTCCTTATTGAACCTACCTATCATCATTTATTCCATATCATTATGTATCATGCTTCCTTATCTCCAATAGTACAATCAAAAACAGCCTATTTACAGCCCAATACTAAACTGTGTTCTCGGTCCAACATGGAATCCAAGTTCATGGCCCAAGATTTTAAATAACCCACGGCCCAAAAGAAAAAGAAGTGGGATCCAGCCTACATAATACGGTCCAACACTTTTTGTGTGTTTTCAGTGGATGAATACAACCAGGTATTGTGGTACTGCAAGTGGGTGTAAAGTGCCGACATTTCATCACTTTACAAGTTAACATCTCACCATCATCCTATACTATTATTATCTCGCCATCCATCAATATCGTTCATTTTTATTAGTTGAAACAGAAAGATCCTAGTAGCAGCATAATTAGGTCGACAATCAGAAATGGGTGGGGTATTTGGTATTATCTTATTCAAATAAGACCTCACCATATGGAAAGCAAGTGTGAGTAGATAGCCACTAGGTTAGGAAATCATTTGCATGACCATATATTGCGGTCCCATATTAATTCATTGATCTAATAATCCAGATGTTTCCCATTATATATCTTGATCTATTCCTACTCTTTATATACATATATTGTTTTTGTTTTATTCATGTCATAGTCACCGAAGGAAAAAAAAATAAACCTCCATTTTCCTCCTCGTGTCAATCTCATCAACTTCTCATCACCATGTTATCATTATAATAGTTATAATTAAAAGAGTGTAGTAGTTGCTGCAATTGGATAGCAGCCTGTGAAGATCCAACAAAATAACAGCAGACTAGTAGCAGCAGTAATATGAACTTACAGCAGGTAATACAAGGTAACTGCAGTCTTTGGTGTTTGAAACAGTATCATACGTGTAGCAGCAACAATGAAAGATGCATCAAGTATGGCTATAGCAGCGGCATGGTTATACGGTGTAGTACTTACTATGGATTTTGTTAGTGGGTCGTTCAATATAACAAAAAGAAGGAGGCCAATTGAGTGGGTTGTGTGGTCTTGTGGTGGTGTTATTGGCGATTACAACAGTAGGAGTTGTAGGGTGGTTAAATGATGGAGGAATTTAGGATGGCCGGTTGTAATCAGGAAAGAAAAAGAGAAGACGAGAGATGAAGGGATGAGGGAGTTATGGAGATGGTTGTGGTGGTTTCATGATGATAATTAAGGTGGTTTACAAAGGAAGAAGTCAAGAAGAATTAAGGTTCGGTGGTGGGTTTCGATATGATAAGTTTTTAGTTTTGTTGTTCACGAAGAGAGAAACAAGAGAATAGCGTAGTTGTCGTGCTCGAGAGTGATTTGTGGTGGTGAAGTAGTGTTGTTGGAGAAACCATAAAATGATGTACGTATATAAATATACAAGGTCATCTCAGTTTAGTGCATGATTCCATTTCTTTCATTATTGTTGATACTGTATCAATAATCAATTGAGTTTGTATTATAGTGATGATGGTATCCACAGGTATCAAATATCAGACATGAAGGACGAAGGGAAAAATAAAAAAAATAAAGGCTGATTGAGATGGCTAACAGATGTTTGTAATTTTCCTAGATATTATTCGATTCACAACATGTAGTGACCCGAACTTTTCCATGTTTATATATATTAATTGAGATTGATATTTACATGATTAAATGTTTCCAACATGTTAAGAAATCAAACTTGTTAAGACTTGATTAATTGAAATATGTTTCATATAGACAATTGACCACCCAAGTTGACAGGTGATTCACGAACGTTAAAACTTGTAAAAACTATATGATGACATATATATGGATATATATATATATATAGTTAACATGATACTATGATAAGTAAACATATCATTAAGTATATTAACAATGAACTACATGTGTAAAAACAAGACTACTAACTTAATGATTTTTAAACGAGACATAAATGTAACAATTATCGTTGTAAAGACATTTAATGTATATATATATATATATCATATTAAGAGATATTCATACATGATAATATCATGATAATATAATAATTTAAAATCTCATTTGATATTATAAACATTGGGTTAACAACATTTAACAAGATCGTTAACCTAAAGGTTTCAAAACAACACTTACATGTAACGACTAACGATGACTTAACGACTCAGTTAAAATGTATATACATGTAGTGTTTTAATATGTATTTATACACTTTTGAAAGACTTCAATACACTTATCAAAATACTTCTACTTAACAAAAATGCTTACAATTACATCCTCGTTCAGTTTCATCAACAATTCTACTCGTATGCACCCGTATTCGTACTCGTACAATACACAGCTTTTAGATGTATGTACTATTGGTATATACACTCCAATGATCAGCTCTTAGCAGCCCATGTGAGTCACCTAACACATGTGGGAACCATCATTTGGCAACTAGCATGAAATATCTCATAAAATTACAAAAATATGAGTAATCATTCATGACTTATTTACATGAAAACAAAATTACATATCCTTTATATCTAATCCATACACCAACGACCAAAAACACCTACAAACACTTTAATTCTTTAATTTTCTTCATCTAATTGATCTCTCTCAAGTTCTATCTTCAAGTTCTAAGTGTTCTTCATAAATTCTACAAGTTCTAGTTACATAAAATCAAGAATACTTTCAAGTTTGCTAGCTCACTTCCAATCTTGTAAGGTGATCATCCAACCTCAAGAAATATTTGTTTCTTACAGTAGGTTATCATTCTAATACAAGGTAATAATCATATTCAAACTTTGGTTCAAGTTCTATAACTATAACAATCTTATTTCAAGTGATGATCTTACTTGAACTTGTTTTCGTGTCATGATTCTGCTTCAAGAACTTCGAGCCATCCAAGGATCCGTTGAAGCTAGATCCGTTTTTATCTTTTCCAGTAGGTTTATCCAAGGAACTTAAGGTAGTAATGATGTTCATAACATCATTCGATTCATACATATAAAGCTATCTTATTCGAAGGTTTAAACTTGTAATCACTAGAACATAGTTTAGTTAATTCTAAACTTGTTCACAAATAAAAGTTAATCCTTCTAACTTGACTTTTAAAATCAACTAAACACATGTTCTATATCTATATGATATGCTAACTTAATGATTTAAAACCTGGAAACACGAAAAACACCGTAAAACCGGATTTACGCCGTCGTAGTAACACCGCGGACTGTTTTGGGTTAGTTAATTATAAACTATGATAAACTTTGATTTAAAAGTTGTTATTCTGAGAAAATGATTTTTATTATGAACATGAAACTATATCCAAAAATTATGGTTAAACTCAAAGTGGAAGTATGTTTTCTAAAATGGTCATCTAGACGTCGTTCTTTCGACTGAAATGACTACCTTTACAAAAACAACTTGTAACTTATTTTTCTGACTATAAACCTATACTTTTTCTATTTAGATTCATAAAATAGAGTTCAATATGAAACCATAGCAATTTGATTCACTCAAAACGGATTTAAAATAAAGAAGTTATGGGTAAAACAAGATTGGATAATTTTTCTCATTTTAGCTACGTGAAAATTGGTAACAAATCTATTCCAACCATAACTTAATCAACTTGTATTGTATATTATGTAATCTTGAGATACCATAGACACGTATACAATGTTTCGACCTATCATGTCGACACATCTATATATATTTCGGAACAACCATAGACACTCTATATGTGAATGTTGGAGTTAGTTATACAGGGTTGAGGTTGATTCCAAAATATATATAGTTTGAGTTGTGATCAATACTGAGATACGTATACACTGGGTCGTGGATTGATTCAAGATAATATTTATCGATTTATTTCTGTACATCTAACTGTGGACAACTAGTTGTAGGTTACTAACGAGGACAGCTGACTTAATAAACTTAAAACATCAAAATATATTAAAAGTGTTGTAAATATATTTTGAACATACTTTGATATATATGTATATATTGTTATAGGTTCATGAATCAACCAGTGGCCAAGTCTTACTTCCCGACGAAGTAAAAATCTGTGAAAGTGAGTTATAGTCTCACTTTTAAAATCTAATATTTTTGAGATGAGAATACATGCAGGTTTTATAAATGATTTACAAAATAGACACAAGTACGTGAAACTACATTCTATGGTTGAATTATCGAAATCGAATATGCCCCTTTTTATTAAGTCTGGTAATCTAAGAATTAGGGAACAGACACCCTAATTGACGCGAATCCTAAAGATAGATCTATTGGGCCTAACAAACCCCATCCAAAGTACCGGATGCTTTAGTACTTCGAAATTTATATCATATCCGAAGGGTGTCTCGGAATGATGGGGATATTCTTATATATGCATCTTGTTAATGTCGGTTACCAGGTGTTCACCATATGAATGATTTTTATCTCTATGTATGGGATATGTATTGAAATATGAAATCTTGTGGTCTATTATTATGATTTGATATATATAGGTTAAACCTATAACTCACCAACATTTTTGTTGACGTTTTAAGCATGTTTATTCTCAGGTGATTATTAAGAGCTTCCGCTGTCGCATACTTAAATAAGGACGAGATTTGGAGTCCATGCTTGTATGATATTGTGTAAAAACTGCATTCAAGAAACTTATTTTGTTGTAACATATTTGTATTGTAAACCATTATGTAATGGTCGTGTGTAAACAGGATATTTTAGATTATCATTATTTGATAATCTACGTAAAGCTTTTTAAACCTTTATTGATGAAATAAAGGTTATGGTTTGTTTTAAAATGAATGCAGTCTTTGAAAAACGTCTCATATAGAGGTCAAAACCTCGCAACGAAATCAATTAATATGGAACGTTTTTAATCAATAAGAACGGGACATTTCAGTTGGTATCCGAGCGTTGGTCTTAGAGAACCAGAATTTTGCATTAGTGTGTCTTATCGAGTTTGTTAGGATGCATTAGTGAGTCTGGACTTTGACCGTGTTTACTTGAAAAATGATTGCTTAACAAATTTTGTTGGAAACTATATATTTTTAACATGTGAATATTATGTGATATATTAATCTCTTAACACGTTTGATATTATGTGATAGATGTCTACCTCTAGAACAAGTCTCATTGACTCACCTAATAATAATGAAGAGTCAAATGTAAATTGGAATGATTCGTGGACTGATTCACAAGTTCCCGAAGAGGAACCAGAAGAAGAGTCGGAACCGGAAGAAGAATCGGAACCGGAAGAAGAATCGGAACCGGATGAAGAAATAGAACCGGTGGGGGAAATAATAAAACGGTTAAGAAAAATAAAATCCTCAACCAACCGACCATGGTTAATTATGGTCAATGGTGTTTCCGCCAAGGAAGCAAAATATTGGGAGGATTACCAATTCTCCGATGAATCGGATTCCGACGAGAATTCCGATGATGTTATAGAAATTACCCCAACTGAATTTAAAAAGGCAAAAGAAAATAATAAGGGAAAGGGCATAAAAATAGAGAAATCTAATTCCAACCCCGATGAACTTTATATGTATCGTCAACCCCCGAAGTCCTTAAGTTGTAACAATGACCCGGGAACCTCTAAACCACCAGGTTTTTCTAAACCAATGTGGAAAACGACAGCTCGTATTAGGGGAACATCATATATCCCTAGAAACTTGGCAAAACGAACTAAAACCGAAGAAGAAGAAACAAGCGAGTCGGAATAAGATAGTTGTATTCGTGTGGTGTAATATATGTAATATAGTGTGCTTATGCTTTATGATATATGTAAAAATTGCTTGTATTAATAAGTATTTTTTTATGAATCTAACTCTTGTCTATTTTACAGTATAAAAACACAAAATGGATAGACAACCCAATATTTTAAGAGACCTACCCGGAGACATGATTGATGAAATCTTGTCTAGAGTCGGTCAGAATTCTTCGGCACAACTATTTAAGGCGAGATCAGTTTGTAAGACATTCGAAGAACGTTCCAAGAATGCCTTGGTTTATAAAAGGCTTTCGTTCGAAAGATGGGGGATATCACATTGGGAAATCCATAAGTTACGATGTGTTTACTTTGACGCATATATTGCGGGGAACCCAAATGCTATTTTACGCAATGGGTTAAGAAATTATTTTGACTCAATATATCCGAATATTGGACTTCGTGATTTAGAAAAAGCGGCTAACATGCAACATAAAGAAGCATGTTATGCTTACGGATTAGTAATGTTCGCTTCTCACCAAAGTGAGAACAAGAACATCGGGCTACAACTATTAAACAAAACGTTCCCACAAGTGACGGAGTCGGTAATTGGGGTAAGAAATGAGGTTTTTAGATTGTTACGGGACTGTTGGACATTACGTAACCCTCGTCCCTTTGACGACGTTACAACACAATGTCTTATCAACAGCCATAACGGTTATGTTCCACAAGACCAAGGATGGGAAGTAATCCTAGTAAAACCAGAATGCATGACTTGTTTCTGGACGTATGAATTACGTGTCTTTATTGCCTTTGCTGAACGACTTGTGTACTAGCTAGAAGTATCTTCACAACCATCTTGTATCAAATTTATTGTGTGCTATATTTCATGCTATATGTAAAATAAGCGGTATTGTAAGTTTGTAAAATATTGTGTAAAAGTTTGAACGCCAAATATTATTATAATCAGTTTTTCATATAGAATTGTAGTAGTTGAATTGTATATTAGCTACTAAGTATGAACTTAACGGGTAGGTACTACCCGAATTTAAACTTATAAAACGCTAATATGAAGAAAAAGCTTTTATAAATGAGTTCATATTATGCTACGAAATACTATTAACTACTCTTAATATTCTGTATGATTAACTTGTTCCATTTGACTATTTTGAAGGAAATGGCACCGACTACTCGACACACTGTGAATATGAATGAAGAGGAATTCCGTACTTTTCTAGCTTCAAGCATAGCCGCAGTACAGGCTGCGCTACATACCAACAATAACCTTGGATCTAGCAGTACAGGAAATCGTGTAGGATGCACCTACAAAGAATTCACTGCCTGCAAACCTTTGGAATTTGATGGAACCGAAGGACCGATAGGATTGAAACGGTGGACCGAGAAGGTCGAATCGGTGTTTGCCATAAGTAAGTGTACTGAAGAGGACAAAGTGAAGTACGCTACGCATACCTTCACAGGTTCTGCGTTAACATGGTGGAATACCTATCTAGAGCAAGTGGGACAAGACGATGCGTACGCACTACCGTGGTCAGCATTCAAGCACTTGATGAACGAGAAGTACCGTCCCAGAACCGAGGTCAATAAGCTCAAGACAGAACTTAGAGGGTTATGAACCCAAGGATTTGATATTACCACGTACGAAAGACGATTCACAGAATTGTGCCTATTGTGTCCGGGAGCATTCGAAGATGAGGAAGAGAAGATCGACGCGTTTGTGAAAGGATTACCGGAAAGAATCCAAGAAGATATAAGTTCACACGAGCCCGCCTCCATACAACAGGCATGTAGAATGGCTCACAAACTAGTGAACCAGATTGAAGAAAGAATTAAAGAACAGACTACTGAAGAGGCCAATGTGAAGCAAGTCAAAAGAAAGTGGGAGGAAAACGATGATAAGAATCACCAATACTACAACAACAGCAATTACAACAATAATCGCAGCAATTATCCCAACAATCGCAACATCAATCGCAACTACAACAAACGGCCCAACAACAACAACAACAACAACAACAACAACAACAACAACAACAACAACAACAACAACAACAACAACAACAACAACAACAACAACAACAACAACAACAACAACAACAACAACAACAACAACAACAACAACAACAACAACAACAATCATCCCAACAACAATAATAACCGCAACAACAACAACAATCAGAAGCAGCTATGCCAAAGGTGTGAAAAGTATCACTCGGGGTTCTGCACGAAATTTTGCAACAATTGTAAAAGAAATGGTCATAGCGCGGCGAAGTGTGAGGTCTACGGACCAGGGGTTAATAGAACGAAAGGAACAAATGGTGTCGGAACGAGTAATGGCGGAGCAAGTAGTGTCGGAGCAAGTTATGCCAATGTAGTTTGTTATAAATATGGAAAACCGGGCCACATTATTAGAAATTGCCCGAACCAGGAGAACACGAATGGACAAGGCCGCGGAAGAGTTTTCAATATTAATGCGGCAGAGACACAGGGTGACCCGAAGCTTGTTACGGGTACGTTTCTTATTGACAATAAATCTACTTACGTTTTATTTGATTCGGGTGCGGATAGAAGCTATATGAGTAGAGATTTTTGTGCTAAATTAAGTTGTCTATTGACGCCTTTGGATAGTAAATTTTTACTCGAATTAGCAAATGGTAAATTAATTTCAGCAGATAATATATGTCGGAATCGAGAAATTAAACTGGTTAGCGAAACATTTAAGATTGATTTGATACCAGTAGAGTTAGGGAGTTTTGATGTGATAATCGGTATGGACTGGTTGAAAGAAGTGAAAGCAGAGATCGTTTGTTACAAAAATGCAATTCGCATTATACGAGAAAAAGGAAAACCCTTAATGGTGTACGGAGAAAAGGGCAACACGAAGCTACATCTTATTAGTAATTTGAAGGCACAAAAACTAATAAGAAAAGGTTGCTATGCTGTTCTAGCACACGTCGAGAAAGTACAAACTGAAGAAAAGAGCATCAATGATGTTCCCATTGCAAAAGAATTTCCCGATGTATTTCCGAAAGAATTACCGGGATTACCCCCACATCGATCCGTTGAATTTCAAATAGATCTTGTACCAGGAGCTGTACCAATAGCTCGTGCTCCTTACAGACTCGCACCCAGCGAGATGAAAGAACTGCAAAGCCAATTACAAGAACTTTTAGAGCGTGGTTTCATTCGACCAAGCACATCACCGTGGGGAGCTCCTGTTTTGTTTGTCAAGAAGAAAGATGGTACATTCAGGTTGTGTATCGACTACCGAGAGTTGAACAAACTTACCATCAAGAACCGATACCCACTACCGAGAATCGACGACTTATTTGATCAACTACAAGGCTCGTCTGTTTATTCAAAGATTGACTTACGTTCCGGGTATCATCAAATGCGGGTGAAAGAAGATGATATTCCAAAGACTGCTTTCAGAACACGTTACGGTCATTACGAGTTTATGGTCATGCCGTTTGGTTTAACTAATGCACCAGCTGTGTTCATGGACCTTATGAACCGAGTGTGTGGACCATACCTTGACAAGTTTGTCATTGTTTTCATTGATGACATACTTATTTACTCAAAGAATGACCAAGAACACGGTGAACATTTGAGAAAGGTGTTAGAAGTATTGAGGAAGGAAGAATTGTACGCTAAGTTTTCAAAGTGTGCATTTTGGTTGGAAGAAGTTCAATTCCTCGGTCACATAGTGAACAAAGAAGGTATTAAGGTGGATCCGGCAAAGATAGAAACTGTTGAAAAGTGGGAAACCCCGAAAACTCCGGAACACATACTCCAGTTTTTAGGACTAGCTGGTTACTACAGAAGGTTCATCCAAGAGTTTTCCAGAATAGCAAAACCCTTGACTGCATTAACGCATAAAGGGAAGAAATTTGAATGGAATGATGAACAAGAGAAAGCGTTTCAGTTATTGAAGAAAAAGCTAACTACGGCACCTATATTGTCATTGCCTGAAGGGAATGATGATTTTGTGATTTATTGTGACGCATCAAAGCAAGGTCTCGGTTGTGTATTAATGCAACGAACGAAGGTGATTGCTTATGCGTCTAGACAATTGAAGATTCACGAACAAAATTATACGACGCATGATTTGGAATTAGGCGCGGTTGTTTTTGCATTAAAGACTTGGAGGCACTACTTATATGGGGTCAAAAGTATTATATATACCGACCACAAAAGTCTTCAACACATATTTAATCAGAAACAACTGAATATGAGGCAGCGTAGGTGGATTGAATTGTTGAATGATTACGACTTTGTGATTCGTTACCACCCGGGGAAGGCAAATGTGGTAGCCGATGCCTTGAGCAGGAAGGACAGAGAACCCATTCGAGTAAAATCTATGAATATAATGATTCATAATAACCTTACTACTCAAATAAAGGAGGCGCAACAAGGAGTTTTAAAAGAGGGAAATTTAAAGGATGAAATACCCAAAGGATCGGAGAAGCATCTTAATATTCGGGAAGACAGAACCCGGTAAAGGGCTGAAAGGATTTGGGTACCAAAATTTGGAGATATGAGAGAAATGGTACTTAGAGAAGCTCATAAAACCAGATACTCAATACATCCTGGAACGGGGAAGATGTACAAGGATCTCAAGAAACATTTTTGGTGGCCGGGTATGAAAGCCGATGTTGCTAAATATGTAGGAGAATGTTTGACGTGTTCTAAGGTCAAAGCTTAGCATCAGAAACCATTAGGTCTACTTCAACAACCTGAAATCCCGGAATGGAAATGGGAAAACATTACCATGGATTTCATCACTAAATTGCCAAGGACGGCAAGTGGTTTTGATACTATTTGGGTAATAGTTGATCGTCTCACCAAATCAGCACACTTCCTGCCAATAAGAGAAGATGACAAGATGGAGAAGTTAGCACGACTGTATTTGAAGGAAGTCGTCTCCAGACATGGAATACCAATCTCTATTATCTCTGATAGGGATGGCAGATTTATTTCAAGATTCTGGTAGACATTACAGCAAGCATTAGGAACTCGTCTAGACATGAGTACTGCCTATCATCCACAAACTGATGGGCAGAGCGAAAGGATGATACAAACGCTTGAAGACATGCTACGAGCATGTGTTATTGATTTCGGAAACAGTTGGGATCGACATCTACCGTTAGCAGAATTTTCCTACAACAACAGCTACCATTCAAGCATTGAGATGGCGCCGTTTGAAGCACTTTATGGTAGAAAGTGCAGGTCTCCGATTTGTTGGAGTGAAGTGAGGGATAGACATATTACGGGTCCGGAGATTATACAAGAAACTACCGAGAAGATCATCCAAATTCAACAACGGTTGAAAACCGCCCAAAGTCGACAAAAGAGCTACGCTGACATTAAAAGAAAAGATATAGAATTTGAAATTGGAGAGATGGTCATGCTTAAAGTTGCACCTTGGAAAGGCGTTGTTCGATTTGGTAAACGAGGGAAATTAAATCCAAGGTATATTGGACCATTCAAGATTATTGATCGTGTCGGACCAGTAGCTTACCGACTTGAGTTACCTCAACAACTCGCGGCTGTACATAACACTTTCCACGTCTCGAATTTGAAGAAATGTTTTGCTAAAGAAGATCCTACTATTCCATTAGATGAAATCCAAATCAACGAAAAACTTCAATTCATCGAAGAACCCGTCGAAATAATGGATCGTGAGGTTAAAAGACTTAAGCAAAACAAGATACCAATTGTTAAGGTTCGATGGAATGCTCGTAGAGGACCCGAGTTCACCTGGGAGTGTGAAGTTCAGATGAAGAAGAAATACCCGCATCTATTTCCAGAAGATTCGTCAACACCTTCAACAGCTTAAAATTTCGGGACGAAATGTATTTAACGGGTAGGTACTGTAGTGACCCGAACTTTTCCATGTTTATATATATTAATTGAGATTGATATTTACATGATTAAATGTTTCCAACATGTTAAGCAATCAAACTTGTTAAGACTTGATTAATTGAAATATGTTTCATATAGACAATTGACCACCCAAGTTGACAGGTGATTCACGAACGTTAAAACTTGTAAAAACTATATGATGACATATATATGGATATATATATATAGTTAACATGATACTATGATAAGTAAACATATCATTAAGTATATTAACAATGAACGACATATGTAAAAACAAGACTACTAACTTAATGATTTTTAAACGAGACATATATGTAACGATTATCGTTGTAAAGACATTTAATGTATATATATCATATTAAGAGATATTCATACATGATAATATCATGATAATATAATAATTTAAATTCTCATTTGATATTATAAACATTGGGTTAACAACATTTAACAAGATCGTTAACCTAAAGGTTTCAAAACAACACTTACATGTAACGACTAACGATGACTTAACGACTCAATTAAAATGTATATACATGTAGTGTTTTAATATGTATTTATACACTTTTGAAAGACTTCAATACACTTATCAAAATACTTCTACTTAACAAAAATGCTTACAATTACATCCTCGTTCAGTTTCATCAACAATTCTACTCGTATGCACCCGTATTCGTACTCGTACAATACACAGCTTTTAGATGTATGTACTATTGGTATATACACTCCAATGATTAGCTCTTAGCAGCCCATGTGAGTCACCTAACACATGTGGGAACCGTCATTTGGAAACTAGCAGGAAATATCTCATAAAATTACAAAAATATGAGTAATCATTCATGACTTATTTACATGAAAACAAAATTACATATCCTTTATATCTAATCCATACACCAACGACCAAAAGCACCTATAAACACTTTCATTCTTTAATTTTCTTCATCTAATTGATCTCTCTCAAGTTCTATCTTCAAGTTCTAAGTGTTCTTCATAAATTCTACAAGTTCTAGTTACATAAAATCAAGAATACTTTCAAGTTTGCTAGCTCACTTCCAATCTTGTAAGGTGATCATCCAACCTCAAGAAATCTTTGTTTCTTACAGTAGGTTATCATTCTAATACAAGGTAATAATCATATTCAAACTTTGGTTCAAGTTCTATAACTATAACAATCTTATTTCAAGTGATGATCTTACTTGAACTTGTTTTCGTGTCATGATTCTGCTTCAAGAACTTCGAGCCATCCAAGGATCCGTTGAAGCTAGATCCATTTTTCTCTTTTCTAGTAGGTTTATCCAAGGAACTTAAGGTAGTAATGATGTTCATAACATCATTCAATTCATACATATAAAGCTATCTTATTCGAAGGTTTAAACTTGTAATCACTAGAACATAGTTTAGTTAATTCTAAACTTGTTCGCAAACAAAAGTTAATCCTTCTAACTTGACTTTTAAAATCAACTAAACACATGTTCTATATCTATATGATATGCTAACTTAATGATTTAAAACCTGGAAACACGAAAAACACCGTAAAACCGGATTTACGCCGTCGTAGTAACACCGCGGACTGTTTTGGGTTAGTTAATTATAAACTATGATAAACTTTGATTTAAAAGTTGTTACTCTGAGAAAATGATTTTTATTATGAACATGAAACTATATCCAAAAATTATGGTTAAACTCAAAGTGGAAGTATGTTTTCTAAAATGGTCATCTAGACGTCGTTCTTTCGACTGAAATGACTACCTTTACAAAAACAACTTGTAACTTATTTTTCTGACTATAAACCTATACTTTTTCTATTTAGATTCATAAAATAGAGTTCAATATGAAACCATAGCAATTTGATTCACTCAAAACGGATTTAAAATGAAGAAGTTATGGGTAAAACAAGATTGGATAATTTTTCTCATTTTAGCTACGTGAAAATTGGTAACAAATCTATTCCAACCATAACTTAATCAACTTGTATTGTATATTATGTAATCTTGAGATACCATAGACACGTATACAATGTTTCGACCTATCATGTCGACACATCTATATATATTTCGGAACAACCATAGACACTCTATATGTGAATGTTGGAGTTAGCTATACAGGGTTGAGGTTGATTCCAAAATATATATAGTTTGAGTTATGATCAATACTGAGATACGTATACACTAGGTCGTGGATTGATTTAAGATAATATTTATCGATTTATTTCTGTACATCTAACTGTGGACAACTAGTTGTAGGTTACTAACGAGGACAGCTGACTTAATAAACTTAAAACATCAAAATATATTAAAAGTGTTGTAAATATATTTTGAACATACTTTGATATATATGTATATATTGTTATAGGTTTGTGAATCAACCAGTGGCCAAGTCTTACTTCCCGACGAAGTAAAAATCTGTGAAAGTGAGTTATAGTCCCACTTTTAAAATCTAATATTTTTGGGATGCGAATACATGCAGGTTTTATAAATGATTTACAAAATAGACACGAGTACGTGAAACTACATTCTATGGTTGAATTATCGAAATCGAATATGCCCCTTTTTATTAAGTATGGTAATCTAAGAATTAGGGAACAGACACCCTAATTGACGCGAATCCTAAAGATAGATCTATTGGGCCTAACAAACCCCATCCAAAGTACCGGATGCTTTAGTACTTCGAAATTTATATCATATTCGAAGGGTGTCCCGGAATGATGGGGATATTCTTATATATGCATCTTGTTAATGTCGGTTACCAGGTGTTCACCATATGAATGATTTTTATCTCTATGTATGGGATGTGTATTGAAATATGAAATCTTGTGGTCTATTATTATGATTTGATATATATAGGTTAAACCTATAACTCACCAACATTTTTGTTGACGTTTTAAGCATGTTTATTCTCAGGTGATTATTAAGAGCTTCCGCTGTCGCATACTTAAATAAGGACGAGATTTGGAGTCCATGCTTGTATGATATTGTGTAAAAACTGCATTCAAGAAACTTATTTTGTTGTAACATATTTGTATTGTAAACCATTTTGTAATGGTCGTGTGTAAACAGGATATTTTAGATTATCATTATTTGATAATCTACGTAAAGCTTTTTAAACCTTTATTGATGAAATAAAGGTTATGGTTTGTTTTAAAATGAATGCAGTCTTTGAAAAACGTCTCATATAGGGGTCAAAACCTCGCAACGAAATCAATTAATATGGAACGTTTTTAATCAATAAGAACGGGACATTTCACAACAGTTATGTAAGAATTCAGGAAACAAGAATAAAAGTTTGATATGGATATCAAACTGATTTGGATTACTATCTGTACTATTTTTAGGTTTTATTTAATATTAATAATAAATATTAATAATAATAATAATAATAATAATAATAATAATAGAATTAATAATAATACTAATAATACTAATAACAAAATAATACTAATAATAAGTATAATGATAAAAGTAATAAGAATATTGATAATAAAAATTTTAAATGATAATTTTTTAGTAATTAGATTAATAATGATAATAAGAACTATAATAATATTTTTAATGATAATAATAATAAATTGTATTATTTTTATAATAATAAAAAATAACAATTTTTAATGATAAGGGTAATAATACTTATAAAAGTAATAATAATAATATATAACAATTACATGTATCAAACTTTATATCTATATATTATAACAATATTACTAATATTTAATATTAATATTAGTATTAATAATGATAATAAAAGTAATAATAATCTTAATCTTAATATAATACTATGTTTTATCTTGTAACTACATATATTAATATGACAATTTATTAATCATGTACTATTTAGTAATTGTATAATATATATGTATATATATATATATACGTATATATTTATATATATCACATACATTGAATATTTAATATTTATACATTATACATATCTATTACAATAATCTAATAATTACAGATATAGGATTTATATATATATCTTCAATATACTTTTCATATATTAATATATTTATAGTAATATCACATATTATTTTATTTACACAACTGAATTAAATCATATAAGTTTCTATCTCAATTTAATATATATATATATATATATATATATATATATATATATATATATATATATTCATTTACAGATAGTGGTTCGTGAATCGTCGGGAATAGTCGAATGTCCAATGAATATATGAAACAGTTTAAAAATTTTGAGACTCAAGCTAACAGACTTTGCTTATTGTGTCAGAAACATATAAAGATTAAGTTTAAATTTGGTTAAAAATTTCCAGGACGTCACACACTCTATATGCAGTTATACTTGAGTTAGCTAGACAGGGTTGAGGTTGATTCTACAATAATTTATATACTTTGAGTTGTGATTGAGTCTGAGACATGTATACAATGGGTCACGATATGTATTAATTAATTCGAATATTATATATTAAACTATATATGAATTATTGAACTGTCAACTGTGGACTATCGACTGTGGACTAATAACATTAGACAATTAAAATGAATTAAAATATTGATTATAACATATGAAACTAAACAATTCTTCAAGTTTGCCACTTGATTTCATCTTAAACTTGACAATTACAAACTGCGTTCAAACCTTTCATGATTCTTGAAAACACCTAAATCGAGAGGATGAACCAACCGCACTTCATCTACGGAAGAAAAGATTTATGCATATAGTTATGCATCTGAAAACACTCGGAACCCGAGTAAACATTTAACACGTAGCTGTGCTAATTTCCTTGGCGTTGTTATTACCGAAAATAATTTTGCAATCCCTTTCCAAAGTGGCCAATTTTGTCACAGCTCCAGCAAGGCAACTTCAACTTTTCAGTCAGACTAGCCTTATTATAACCTCGAAATATACGTTGTCATTTCGTCATCGCTACCGGGGAAACCGTTTATATCTCACCACATTAGCAGTAAACTTACCAACAACTTTGTTGATCTTTGACTTTCCGAAAAATCATTATCCTTATCGGAACCCTATCCTCATCTTGTAACGATAATTGCCATACCAATTACTGAGAATTAGCAATCAGTATTTCGAATCTCGCAGCATGTCTACATCAACAGATATATGTATACATATAGCATTTATCTCTTAGAATTATGATCTTTCATTCTGAAAAGCACCCGGTCTACGAATCAATACTCTGAATGCTGAAAAAGCTGAAAGAAGCAACAAAAACTGTAAACGACTTTAACAGTCGGAAGTTTGATGATAGAGAATAGTATGTTGGCAAAGCTCGGAAAAGTTGGAACTGGAAAACGGATTGAGCAAACCATGAAGGAGACTTCGAACAAATCACAAGGACTAAACTTGTACATAAAGAATCCTGATGATTCTGTTTATGATAAAATCTTTAACGAATACCTTGCTTCTGACTCTAAACTCTTGCGGAAAAATTTTCTTCATCATCCATCGATATTAGAAATTCTAAGATATCATCGTATCTTTCCTTATTAATATACTCAATATTTCTGAAGATATCTTCATAAATATTCTCGTCCGATATTAATTATCTCTCCGCGTTATCTGTGTTATATCATAAAAGAAAACTGTTTTAGTTTCTAAATCTCTGAAAACGTAGAGTTTGAATTATGAATGTTTTGAAGTAGTGTTGGAAATTGATGCATGAGTTAGTATAATATAATGACACTTGATCAACGTGATTATATTACAGTAAGTCATGCTGAGTTTCTAATGAAACATGATGATTCACAGACCATAAAGTCATCATGTGCCATGTTACACGACTCTTACATTCTACCTAATCTCTAAACATATCGAGAACATATCTTCCTGATAGTTCTATTGTGACACCGCTGATTTTTTTTTTTTATAAATACGTGGCGGAAGCATTAACGTTAATTAAACCATTATAATAATATAAACATATCATAATTACATAACCAAAACAGTTGACAGCTAGCATTTAACTAATACATATGGTGTCACGTGACGTTTCAACAAAAGTTTAGTTTTATAGGAAAAGACACATCAGAGTTGGCTCCTGTCAAACATAACATCAGCATGCCCCGTCTTCTCCCCAAAAGCATCATCTCTACAAAAGCTAATAACCTGCAGGGAGGAGATGGAGGGGAATTAGCACGAAGCTAAGTGAGTACGACTAACCACAGGCAATAGTATACAGAACAGTTATACTAATCATGTCACAAAGAGCTAACACACAAACATCACCCAAGTGCCGTCTACAGAGACTCTGGCGGCTCGGCCAAACCATTAACCACCAGTTGATCGGGCTGGGGCTTACCAGAAGTTCCTCCACCACCATATGTATATACATAATCCACACGCGACGGACGCGTCATTCACATATATATACACCACGGCTGTCTAGGCTACCACAGAGGAACCCAACCCGCAGGTTGATCTCTCCTACCGAGGCTACCACACAATAGGGACGCACTGGGCTCCAGCAGACAAGCATCAACTAACATGCAGTCATCACAATAAACTAACTAACTGTATCAATAAGTACAACTGACTAGCATGGCAGTCATAACATAACATGCTACTCTATACTAAATTCCACAGTTAGTCCCACTCACCGATTACCAGCAAACGAGAAGGTGTTCAGCTATCTAATCACTGAACCTTCTCTTTCTCCTTTTCTCCTGAGAAATACATATACACGAGTTAGTTTATGTCCATAAACACCAAATAACACAAATATAGAAATTTTGTCAGAAAATCTGTCCGCTAAAATTTTTCTCCTTAACACTTGTGCACTTTTGAAATTTACATCAAAATCTCAAAATACAAACGGACAGCATAACGGCTAGAAATCAACACTTAGTAAAAATTTCACTGTCTAAGACCATCGGTCGATCGTCAGAGACTATCGGCCGATCGTCACTACTCCATCGGCCGGTGGACTACACCATCGGTCGATCGTTAAATTTTCAACCGTTCGTCGAAGGACTTCCACCATCGGTCGATCGTCTAGTCCGTCGACCGATCGTCTCACTCCATCGGTCGAGGGTCAGAGACCATCGGCCGAGGGTAGTTCATCTGCAGTAGCAGCTACCAAAGTGACGGGTTTCAACCAAATTCATCCAATTCTTGCTCTAGAGCTCAATTACGACCTCAAAACCAACCACATCTTGTACACTAAACACTTAGGATCATAAACCCACAAGATTTTAACACAAACAACACTTAATCAAGCCATTTTAACCGAAATTACTCATTTTGTACAAACTAACACAAAAACCCAATTTGAGCAAGAATCACTACATGAATCTATGAGAAGCTTACCTTAAAATGATCACGAAATCACAGAGAACAAGAAGCTATGATTAATTGAGCTCAAGACCTTGATTTGAAGATTAGGGTTTGATAGGATGGAGAGGTGAGTGAACGGGTGGGTTTGGGAAATTTTCTAGAAAATGGAAGAATAACCCTCCCACCAAACACTTATGAGTCTTAAAACTCATACATCACAACACACGGGTATTTATCAGTTATCTGATATCTTTCTTACATCATTTGGCAACCCAAACGAAGTCCAAATTAGATAAACAAACCTGTTCTGTGACCCTTGTCACAAACTGGTCCTAACCACATCATTATTTAATAATAAATATTAAATAAAAATAAAAGCACATAGTAACACAATACTAACTTAAGGGTACTTTAGTAATCTTACATCTAGGCCCGATTGAGGATGTTACAAATCTACCCCCCTTAAGAAGATTCCATCCTCGGAATCTGGTCTATCAAAACAAATAAAGTCACAGGTTCTAATCACATCCACTGTTCTCTAATCTAAGTGCTAGTCAAACGTACGATACACAAGTACTCCAACACACATAGTCGGTTAAATCACCACCAGGGTCTTTCTCATCAGCAAAATCAACAAATTTACTTACCAAAATCAATAACCAAATCAAAACTCTTATCATTTAAAACCAACCACCGTTTCTAACAAGATGTAAAGGATAACTAACTTTCATGACAAACACCGTCAATAATAATTATGGTTACCACAAAGTTCGTAGTTCTAACAATCAGCATTCTCAATTTCCACGGTCCTTTCATAGATCAAGGTCGATATCAAATCACTATGTCATCTGTTATCAACAAATTACTCATTTTGTCATAGCATCTATCTCTTTTTTGCAGTTATTTTTCTTAAAAATTTCTAAGTACATGCAACAGATATTCCTCTAATTCACTAAATTCCAATCATACAGTACAATAGTCAGACAATTTACTACACAATTGACCATAGTATCACACTCTTCTCTTGCACACATAAGTAAGTACCATCGGTCAATCATATTTCAAAAACTGCCCAAGTCATTTTCTATCCGAGTTCTAAGATAAAAGGATAACAACTCATCAGTTCAATACCATCTACCGTTAAACTCCTTTTAAACAGGAAACAACACATAGACAATACATCGATACGTCATCGATTCTAATAAATTTTCACACTTTTTCCCCAGTCATAGGTAATTGTTCACCGTTTAACCCATCAATTATCACTAACATTTTGGTTTCCGTCAATTCTCCATAAAAAGTTCTACATTAGAACGACAATTGCACATCACACATCATAAATACGAATGGAAATCCACTTTTAATTCATCATATGTAAACCATATCATCAGGTTACGAGATTACCCATTAGATAACTCCATCGAATTTTCCAATTCAATTCATCTAAACCATAAATTCGTCGTCATCACATTACTTGAAAACACTTGTTCAATCAATTCCCGCAATTTCTGAACCACAATGTCAACACTGGTTCACTAAACTTACCCAAATTTGTAGTTACGTACCCATTACTAACCCGGTATTTAAGAATTTAACCACAATTCTCGCAAGAATATTATTATATATACTCAATAATCCGTCGACTAGAATATATCTCTGATCATCTCTTCAACAATAAGAATTATTACAAACACGATTCTCAAACCACTTTCAATCATACCATCAATGATTTATACTAACGGATATCCACGTATACTGTTATGACACGGTTATTAACAAGTTATATCCATCAAATAATCTCAGCATACAAATCGAACACCACACACTACCTCAGTAAGGTTATCACTTGGTTAAAACTCCATTAAGATTCGCAATTTAACAATGTTTAACCAATAATAAACCAATATCTAATTCCAGTCCAACGATCAATACCAAATCTGAAAGTCAACTTCTGATCAAAATCCTCTGAAAAATCGCAATAAACCGACATTAAAGGAAATTCCACTAATAAATATCAATCATTATCCATCAAGTTTCTTTCTTTAAGAAGATTTCATATATACATAATAAAACTATAGTTTACAATCCATCGAAACCATATATATACCAAACATCAATTATCATCTTATTCGTCACTTGCTACGTCTCCTCCGACTCCCGAAACTACTGCATGATTTACCATGATGTATTTTTGTTGGCCAGACGTAATACATCATCCTAAATCATATTTTCATTTCGAGTATTTCGGAGCAAGTCCCTAATCAAGTCTGTCAATCTATCACAGTATGTTCCTCTGGTCACTGATAGTTACAATCCACTAATACAAATTTATTCTAACGTAAAGTTTCTAACTGGATCACCTGATTACAACTATCTCGGTATACTAACGCACCTGTCACAATCACACTGTTCGAATTTACCCAACTGATCCACTTTTGCAAACACACTGGTAAATCCTGACATTTCTACCCAAATCCTCTACAGTTACAACTGTTAAATGAAGAAGTTATAGTTCCCTCAGAACATGATATCATCAACCAATAACTAACCCCATCATTACCATTCATATCCCTGGAGATTACAGTCGTCAAGTACAAATGTCACACAACTCTCAAAGTATAGGAATATATTAAATCATACCATGCAATTCCAACGATGTTCCAATCACAATTCTAAGTCAAAAGTCACATATTCTCTAAAGAGTTCACACGGTTCACCGCCCACATTCCCGCCGTATATAGTCACAACTGTCAACTAACGAGATCTCACTACCGTTGGAAATAATCATGGTCAAACTGTACCAATTTACTCTAAGAAAATACTAGCCACGATATTCCCAAAACATCATCCGACACTTCCACTGATCTTGAAGTCAGTAGTACAATTATTATCTAATCTAAGGTCAAGTTAAAGTCTGTCTCTATCTCCTCAAGAGGCCAAATAAGGAAAGCCTCCCCCAAAAAATTTCTAAGGACCATACACAAGGTGATGTTAAGCCAAAGTAGGAAGATAGTTCTACTTGACAACCCTACAAGTTCCACACAACAAGTCCAAGCATATAATATCACTACTAGGCCAGTCACCTACTGTTTCAGTCACAGTCTGTAAACCTACAGAATACATATCATACGGCCACAAACAAAGGTACAAGTCTCGGGTCAAGAAATAAGGGAACTACTACCTAAACAGTCCCCACTGGTGTAGTGACCCGAACTTTTCCATGTTTATATATATTAATTGAGATTGATATTTACATGATTAAATGTTTCCAACATGTTAAGCAATCAAACTTGTTAAGACTTGATTAATTGAAATATGTTTCATATAGACAATTGACCACCCAAGTTGATCGGTGATTCACGAACGTTAAAACTTGTAAAAACTATATGATGACATATATATGGATATATATATATAGTTAACATGATACTATGATAAGAAAACATATCATAAAGTATATTAACAATGAACTACATATGTAAAAACAAGACTACTAACTTAATGATTTTTAAACGAGACATATATGTAACGATTATCGTTGTAAAGACATTTAATGTATATATATCATATTAAGAGATATTCATACATGATAATATCATGATAATATAATAATTTAAAATCTCATTTGATATTATAAACATTGGGTTAACAACATTTAACAAGATCGTTAACCTAAAGGTTTCAAAACAACACTTACATGTAACGACTAACGATGACTTAACGACTCAGTTAAAATGTATATACATGTAGTGTTTTAATATGTATTTATACACTTTTGAAAGACTTCAATACACTTATCAAAATACTTCTACTTAACAAAAATGCTTACAATTACATCCTCGTTCAGTTTCATCAACAATTCTACTCGTATGCACCCGTATTCGTACTCGTACAATACACAGCTTTTAGATGTATGTACTATTGGTATATACACTCCAATGATCAGCTCTTAGCAGCCCATGTGAGTCACCTAACACATGTGGGAACCATCATTTGGCAACTAGCATGAAATATCTCATAAAATTACAAAAATATGAGTAATCATTCATGACTTATTTACATGAAAACAAAATTACATATCCTTTATATCTAATCCATACACCAACGACCAAAAACACCTACAAACACTTTCATTCTTCAATTTTATTCATCTAATTGATCTCTCTCAAGTTCTATCTTCAAGTTCTAAGTGTTCTTCATAAATTCCAAAAGTTCTAGTTTCATAAAATCAAGAATACTTTCAAGTTTGCTAGCTCACTTCCAATCTTGTAAGGTGATCATCCAACCTCAAGAAATCTTTGTTTCTTACAGTAGGTTATCATTCAAATACAAGGTAATAATCATATTCAAACTTTGGTTCAATTTCTATAACTATAACAATCTTATTTCAAGTGATGATCTTACTTGAACTTGTTTTCGTGTCATGATTCTGCTTCAAGAACTTCGAGCCATCCAAGGATCCATTGAAGCTAGATCCATTTTCCTCTTTTCCAGTAGGTTTATCCAAGGAACTTAAGGTAGTAATGATGTTCATAACATCATTCGATTCATACATATAAAGCTATCTTATTCGAAGGTTTAAACTTGTAATCACTAGAACATAGTTTAGTTAATTCTAAACTTGTTCGCAAACAAAAGTTAATCCTTCTAACTTGACTTTTAAAATCAACTAAACACATGTTCTATATCTATATGATATGCTAACTTAATGATTTAAAACCTGAAAACACGAAAAACACCGTAAAACCGGATTTACGCCGTCGTAGTAACACCGCGGGCTGTTTTGGGTTAGTTAATTAAAAACTATGATAAACTTTGATTTTAAAGTTGTTATTCTGAGAAAATGATTTTTATTATGAACATGAAACTATATCCAAAAATTATGATTAAACTCAAAGTGGAAGTATGTTTTCTAAAATGGTCATCTAGACGTCGTTCTTTCGACTGAAATGACTACCTTTACAAAAATGACTTGTAACTTATTTTTCCGACTATAAACCTATACTTTTCTGTTTAGATTCATAAAATAGAGTTCAATATGAAACCATAGCAATTTGATTCACTCAAAACGGATTTAAAATGAAGAAGTTATGGGTAAAACAAGATTGTATAATTTTTCTCATTTTAGCTACGTGAAAATTGGTAACAAATCTATTCCAACCATAACTTAATCAACTTGTATTGTATATTATGTAATCTTGAGATACCATAGACACGTATACAATGTTTCGACCTATCATGTCGACACATCTATATATATTTCGGAACAACCATAGACACTCTATATGTGAATGTTGGAGTTAGCTATACAGGGTTGAGGTTGATTCCAAAATATATATAGTTTGAGTTGTGATCAATACTGAGATACGTATACACTGGGTCGTGGATTGATTCAAGATAATATTTATCGATTTATTTCTGTACATCTAACTGTGGACAACTAGTTGTAGTTTACTAACGAGGACAGCTGACTTAATAAACTTAAAACATCAAAATATATTAAAAGTGTTGTAAATATATTTTGAACATACTTTGATATATATGTATATATTGTTATAGGTTCGTGAATCAACCAGTGGCCAAGTCTTACTTCCCGACGAAGTAAAAATCTGTGAAAGTGAGTTATAGTCCCACTTTTAAAATCTAATATTTTTGGGATGAGAATACATGCAGGTTTTATAAATGATTTACAAAATAGACACAAGTACGTGAAACTACATTCTATGGTTGAATTATCGAAATCGAATATGCCCCTTTTTATTAAGTCTGGTAATCTAAGAATTAGGGAACAGACACCCTAATTGACGCGAATCCTAAAGATAGATCTATTGGGCCTAACAAACCCCATCCAAAGTACCGGATGCTTTAGTACTTCGAAATTTATATCATATCCGAAGGGTGTCCCGGAATGATGGGGATATTCTTATATATGCATCTTGTTAATGTCGGTTACCAGGTGTTCACCATATGAATGATTTTTATCTCTATGTATGGGATGTGTATTGAAATATGAAATCTTGTGGTCTATTGTTACGATTTGATATATATAGGTTAAACCTATAACTCACCAACATTTTTGTTGACGTTTAAAGCATGTTTATTCTCAGGTGAATATTAAGAGCTTCCGCTGTTGCATACTAAAATAAGGACAAGATTTGGAGTCCATGTTTGTATGATATTGTGTAAAAAACTGCATTCCAGAAACTGATTTCGATGTAACATATTTGTATTGTAAACCATTATGTAATGGTCGTGTGTAAACAGGATATTTTAGATTATCATTATTTGATAATCTACGTAAAGCTTTTTAAACCTTTATTTATGAAATAAAGGTTATGGTTTGTTTTAAAAATGAATGCAGTCTTTGAAAAACGTCTCATATAGAGGTCAAAACCTCGCAACGAAATCAATTAATATGGAACGTTTTTAATCAATAAGAACGGGACATTTCAACTGGTAACTACGTGTGTCCAATCAGTCAACGGTCTATGGTAAAGAGAAAGACTTCTTACAAGTCTTAATTTAATACAACCAAAGTACGCATAACAATATCATATCAACTCCGGACTAACAGGCCAATCAAAATCAGTCATACTAACTAATACCTAAAGCATGGTACTTAACAAATCTAACATGTTGCATACAATAAAAGTAGCAAATCCAAACTAGCATGTAAACACGCTACAGTAACTAAGCCACTATGTACTAGCTAAAAAGGAAAATTTTCTAAGGCCATTTAACCGTTTCCACTACCACATCAAACAACATTTATGAAGCATACATATCCAAAAATGACGACTTACAATATGCACTAACAAATTACAAAATGTAATAAAACACGTACCGGCATTTAAGTCATCTTATGTATCACAAGCCTCCGTCAACATCTAACATGCTCCAACTATATCATCTGTGGGGTTTCTCCTCTCCTGTCCAACAACAAGGGCAGAAGATCACCCGGCTGATAAAGTCTGTGCCCCGGACCCCACCCCAGAACTCAATCTCTGATTTGCCGAACACTGTAACGCTTTGTATCCCATAAGTTGATAAATCCTCTATATATATATATATATATATATATATATATATATATATATATATATATATATATATATATATATATATATATATATATATATATATATATATATATATATATATATATATATATATATATATATTATCTCTGCAAGAATCCAACTTCGCGTCTTGATTTATCATACCACATCCCACATTTAACATCGCAAGAAGGAATCATACCCCGAAGTAGAACAACATGTACCTGTCACTCCTCATCTTTTACAAAGAACCCATATCGTTTCATCTTTATCCTTCTACTTGATTAAATCCAATAAACTTCCTAATTCACTGATCAATTTAACCTGGAATACCTAATAGGTCGAGTACACCAACTCCGTCCAACAGAATCTTTTTTTTATTATTATTATTATTATTTTATTACTTTTACTACTGACGACGAATGCTTCTGTATCAGATAATAGTACGGTTGTCGAACTGTTGTCGAGGTTGTATCATCGGTGACTAAAATATTATCCATCGCGGTTACATCTAAGCAGAAACTGAACATCCACCAGACACTGACTAAACCGTCTGATCTGAAGTATAATATCTAAGTCCACTTGTACTTACTGCTCTAACGTATATTACCTGCCCTGAATCTTCAATAACTGTCCTTACAACCACATCTGTCTCCGGGGTTCTTCACCTGATATAAATCTGTACTCTGCAGCTCTAACTGTTCTAGGGGCGTTGGGGTCACAGCGTTACTGTCACTATCAATCATACCTGTACTGCACATCATCTTACACCAAAGTTTAGTATAAACTCAGTTAGTACTAACAACTAACACATAACCTGTCCTAATACTCACTTAACCCATTCCCAGCATGTTATGTTTGACATGACTCTTCTAAGTTTGGGAACATGACATGTAGATCACAATGCACATGCTGCCAAACTCAGCTCTGATACCAACTTGTGACACCGCTGATTTTTTTTTTTATATAAATACGTGGCGGAAGCATTAACGTTAATTAAACCATTATAATAATATAAACATATCATAATTACATAACCAAAATAGTTGACAGCTAGCATTTAACTAATACATATGGTGTCACGTGACGTTTCAACAAAAGTTTAGTTTTATAGGAAAAGACACATCAGAGTTGGCTCCTGTCAAACATAACATCAGCATGCCCCGTCTTCTCCCCAAAAGCATCATCTCTACAAAAGCTAATAACCTGCAGGGAGGAGATGGAGGGGAATTAGCACGAAGCTAAGTGAGTACGACTAACCACAGGCAATAGTATACAGAACAGTTATACTAATCATGTCACAAAGAGCTAATACACAAACATCACCCAAGTGCCGTCTACAGAGACTCTGGCGGCTCGGCCAAACCATTAACCACCAGTTGATCGGGCTGGGGCTTACCAGAAGTTCCTCCACCACCGTATGTATATACATAATCCACACGCGACGGAAGCGTCATTCACATATATATACACCACGGCTGTCTAGGCTACCACAGAGGAACCCAACCCGCAGGTTGATCTCTCCTACCGAGGCTACCACACAATAGGGACGCACTGGGCTCCAGCAGACAAGCATCAACTAACATGCAGTCATCACAATAAACTAACTAACTGTATCAATAAGTACAACTGACTAGCATGGCAGTCATAACATAACATGCTACTCTATACTAAATTCCACAGTTAGTCCCACTCACCGATTACCAGCAAACGAGAAGGTGTTCAGCTATCTAATCACTGAACCTTCTCTTTCTCCTTTTCTCCTGAGAAATACATATACACGAGTTAGTTTATGTCCATAAACACCAAATAACACAAATATAGAAATTTTGTCAGAAAATCTGTCCGCTAAAATTTTTCTCCTTAACACTTGTGCACTTTTGAAATTTACATCAAAATCTCAAAATACAAACGGACAGCATAACGGCTAGAAATCAACACTTAGTAAAAATTTCACTGTCTAAGACCATCGGTCGATCGTCAGAGACTATCGGCCGATCGTCACTACTCCATCGGCCGGTGGACTACACCATCGGTCGATCGTTAAATTTTCAACCGTTCGTCGAAGGACTTCCACCATCGGTCGATCGTCTAGTCCGTCGACCGATCGTCTCACTCCATCGGTCGAGGGTCAGAGACCATCGGCCGAGGGTAGTTCATCTGCAGTAGCAGCTACCAAAGTGACGGGTTTCAACCAAATTCATCCAATTCTTGCTCTAGAGCTCAATTACGACCTCAAAACCAACCACATCTTGTACACTAAACACTTAGGATCATAAACCCACAAGATTTTAACACAAACAACACTTAATCAAGCCATTTTAACCGAAATTACTCATTTTGTACAAACTAACACAAAAACCCAATTTGAGCAAGAATCACTACATGAATCTATGAGAAGCTTACCTTAAAATGATCACGAAATCACAGAGAACAAGAAGCTATGATTAATTGAGCTCAAGACCTTTATTTGAAGATTAGGGTTTGATAGGATGGAGAGGTGAGTGAACGGGTGGGTTTGGGAAATTTTCTAGAAAATGGAAGAATAACCCTCCCACCAAACACTTATGAGTCTTAAAACTCATACATCACAACACACGGGTATTTATCAGTTATCTGATATCTTTCGTACATCATTTGGCAACCCAAACGAAGTCCAAATTAGATAAACAAACCTGTTCTGTGACCCTTGTCACAAACTGGTCCTAACCACATCATTATTTAATAATAAATATTAAATAAAAATAAAAGCACATAGTAACACAATACTAACTTAAGGGTACTTTAGTAATCTTACATCTAGGCCCGATTGAGGATGTTACATCTATCTTTTCTATTGAATTATGGTAATTTAACCAACTAAGATTGTGCTATTACAATTTCTCTCTTAGAACATTTGTCATGCTCATTCGAAACTTCATACCTACGAATTCTGAAGTATTATTCACTCGACTTAAAGTCTGGAAGAGAAAACAAAGGTATGAAACTCCAAAATATAAAGGAAATGGAGGGAGTGAATTTATAGTAAAATATCCGGCAAAGCAATCAAAACAGATTACCACATTTAGTTAAAGAGATCCTAATTTCTTTAATCACCGAAAAATCAAATCTTAATCAGATCACGAAGATTTTCTGTAAATCCCTTGAATTTTGGAATTCAACCATGACTAGTCAAAAGTTATGATGAAACTTGTCTTTCTCATTTCACTATTTAGTGATAGCTTCACTCGTACGCTTCACATAAGCGAATCGTTTTATCTATATTAATTAATAATGATAAAACTCTATTTATCAACTCATATTCGTCATGAGAATATTTGTATTGTTAGCCATGACGACTTCGATCAAATTTCGGGATGAAATTTCTTTAACGAGTAGGTACAGTGACGACCCGGAAATTTCCGATCAAATTTAAACTTAATCTTATATGATTTCGATACGATAAGCAAAGTCTGTAATGTTGAGTCTTGATATTGCTAAATTACATCATATATATATCTCTCGCAATATCGTGAGAAATACTCTCGAATCAAGGATAGTTAAGGCGGTTTCTACAAGCAATGCACGAAGGTATGTAAATTGTATCGGAAAGTGGTTTATAAAGAATTTTAATGATTTATGACCATTATATAAAGTTGTGATATCATCATGGTCGATCCCGATACAAGTTAGGGTCAAATTAGCGCTCTAAAATGATAAAACAAGGCTTCAGATATGTTGGACTCCGTCCAAAATGATTGGGGCTCCATCCAAATGAAGGGAGAACATTAAAAAACGAGACAGTGAACCTTAGTTCATTTGGACGCCGTCCAAGAAATTGGGACGCCGTCCAGTTCTTCACACCTGGACGCCGTCCAAGAAATGGGACGCCGTCCAGACCTTTACAACTGGACGTCGTCCAGATTCTTGGACGCCGTCCAGTAGTAGGTTTCAGCCGACTTTTTGACTTTTGACCCACTTTACCCACTTTAAAAGAAGTTGATTGATAGGCCAGTTGGAAGAGATACGAACAGACACGAACCAGAGGAGTTAGAAGACAATTTTAGGAGCTATTTTTTAGAACTCCAAGCTCTTTGAAGAGGCTTAACATCCAAGAATCAAGATTCAACACCTTCTCTATTCAAGATTCATTCTCTAATAGGTTGATTTCTTGTTCTTAACAATGAATTCCACTTATCTCTTGATTGCTCTGTTGTTTGTTAATATGATTGTTGGTTAAACTCTATAATGTTTGTCTAGATTAATAACTGAGGTATTGGATGTAATCTTATGGATTGAATGTATTTTGTGTGATAGTTTTAAGTTAATTCAAGAACATGCTTATTGATGTTAAAAATCATTTGTAACTAGTTAATTGATATGTTGTTGATAAAGAGAACTCTTGTTGATTTATCATATTGATTTACAATCAGCTTGTATTAGATTGATTGTTTACTAAACCGGACCAAGGGGGTAAATTAGATTCAATTGGTTAGACGATATAGGGATGAATTGTATGCAACGAACGTTTGTACAATTATTGATAACTATGAACATAGAAGTCAAGTTTCAAGCCTTAGAACTAGTTAAGTTATCCGATTACAAATACAAGAACTATAGTGAAAAGGGAACCCTTGATCTTGTAATTGTGTTTGCGTGTTTACTAAAGAGAACTCTTGGTGAACCTATTAGATAACTTACACACATATTCATTCAATAGGGTCCTAACAATATAACTTACATCCAATACCGAGGGTAAAATATCTAGATGAACATTTCGTCTCTTTGATCTAAATCAAACTATCTTATTTGCTTTCTTTGCACTTGTTTTCATTATATAAACTTAAAAGACCAAAAATATTGTTTTTACTTTTAATCTTCTCTGATTTGGTTAATCGTTAAATAGCCACAAAAACATAATATCTTGTACCTTTAAGTTTCATTTACTTAGTTAATCATAATATAGTTTCTAATTCTAGTTTGAATAATACAACTGTCTTTGGAACGATACACGGAATTTATCATTTACTATACTACTACACGATCGGGTACACTGCCCGTTAGTGTGTAAAAATCTTTAATCGGTATTTTTCCATACTATTTCATACAACAATTCATATACCACGTTTTGCACATCAAATTTTTGGCGTCGATGCCGGGGATAGAATAAGAGCAACGCCAGATTGCTCAAGTACATGATTAGGGGTGAAACAGTTATGGTATTGATTGGAATAACCATAACACCGAGTTATTTTATTCCAACCCCGATCAGTACTATGGGACAACACGCCTAACACCCACATACTACACTGATCCTCAAAACCCACCTCCTCATTACCCAATTTATGATTCTAACGCTGCGATGCAGGATGCCAGGAATAGGTTTGAGCAGCAATACCCGCAGGGACGCCAAAGCAGAGATGGCTCAGGAAATTACTTTTGGTCGTACGATAACTGAAGGCCTGCGTGCCTATTATCATTTTGTTACATTACTTTGAGACTATTTATTTATTTCTTGTGGTGTGTTTTTAAAAAAATGTTTGGTTTGTATTTTTAAACTAATTTAAAAATGGTTGTGGTTGTAGAAACACCATTATTTTTAGTATTATTTGTTTGGTTTGTTATTTTGTACAGCGTGATTGAACTTCAAAGACTGGCATTAAGTTCAGCAACATTTGAAATTATGATGTATGTTTGATACTAATCACGGAGTGGATGATGCTCTTATGCTGGCAGTAAGTTCAGCGGCATCCGTCGACATGTTCCACGATTTACAGGTTAAAATTTTGAAAATTTCTACAATCACCCTATCACTTTACCCTCTAAATTTAATCCTTTTTCTGATTTCATGCAATAAGGGCCTTGCATGATCTCAAGTGTGGGGTGGGAGATAGAAATTTATCGGGAATTCCTTTTACAAAAATTAAGGCGTTTATGATTAAAAATTTTAAATTTTCAGGTAGCCTAAGAAACGAAAATTGTCCAAAAATCATGTTACATACATTGTGTTCTAAAAACTAGAAAATAAATGTTGAGTTATGTTTTAAATTATTAATAGTCTTTGAAGTTGCACTATCATTCAATTATTTGGATAAAAATCCTACTAGTTTAGTAAAGCTAACCTGTAGGTCACTTGTACCAAAACGAGTGTAAACCGTGAGAGAGCGGTGATTGTATAGCTTGGTCGGAAACCGGACCTCGTGCCAGATCAAAAACCTAAGGGCGGTCTTCATTGTTCAGAACCAGGGCAATGCATGCGCTCGACCACTTTGTATAACCCATATGAGTAAAGTCTCCCAATCGACACACTTGCTGATTTATTTCAGAAGTTGCAGTCCAGACCAGTTGTAGGGTGACGAAAAATCTTGAAAAGTCATTGCTAATATCGATTGGAAATCTACCAGGCCTCAACATCAAACAGGGAAACTGGTAGTCAGACTTATCTCAATGAGAGAGATCTGTCTTGTCAAATGGGGAGCGCACCATGATACACAAAATATCTGTGATTGATCAGATCCTCAGAGGATAACCTCCGAAAAGGTAAAATATCAGCTTTTAAGACTGATGAACCTTAATCTTCATGATTGATTTAACGGATTAGATGATTACCTCCTGATTATCAATGATATTCGGACGTAATGTGTATCCTCCTAAGCACATTATTTTCTTACCAACATATCGTGATGTTAGGTACTGTGGGAGGGATTAGCTTGACCAATAGCGGGAAACCCGCACTCATTTTTCAAAATTCAGAAAATCCGAAAAAATGGGAAAACATGCCTAGTGTAAAAACTAGCACTAGATTTTCAAAAACATAAAACGTTTTCATAAGATCCTGATTTCCGTAGGATCAAAATTTTTTCGGATACTTGACTCTAATCTCCCAAAAATGTGTGCGTGTGTTCTTATTGTGTATATAGCGTGAGTGTGATTCCAATATAGGTGTGTTGTACTTAAAGTGTGTGTTTCATATAGCGTGAGTTGCGTTTCAAATAAAAGTGTGTATTTCGTGTGCTTCGCATGATTGGTGTGATGTGTGTACTCTATGTTGTGTAAGTGTGTTTGATATTGTTCTACTTTGTAAGAAAGATTTGCTTGAGGACAAGCAAGGTTTAAGTGTGAGGTGTTTTGATATTGCTAAATTACATCATATATATCTCTCGCAATATCGTGAGAAATACTCTCGAATCAAGGATAGTTAAGGCGGTTTTTACAAGCAATGCATGAAGGTATGTAAATTGCATCGAAAAGTGGTTTATAAATTTTTTTGATGATTTATGACCATTATATAAAGTTGTGATATCATCATGGTCAATCCCGATACAAGTTAGGGTCAAATTAGCGCTCTAAAATGATAAAACAAGGCTTCAGATATGTTGGACTCCGTCCAAAATGATTGGGACTCCGTTCGAATGAAGGGAGAACATTAAAAAACGAGACAGTGAACCTTAGTTCATTTGAACGTCGTCTAAGAAATTGGGACGTCGTCCAGTTCTTCACACCTGGACGCCGTCCAAGAAATGGGACGCCATCCAGACCTTTACAACTGGACACCGTCCAGATTCTTGGACGCCGTCCAGTAGTAGATTTCAGCCGACTTTTTGACTTTTGACCCACTTTATCCACTTTAAAAGAAGATGATTGATAGGCCAGTTGGAAGAGATACGAACAGACACGAACCAGAGGAGTTAGAAGACGATTTTAGGAGCTATTTTGGAGAACTCCAAGCTCTTTGAAGAGGCTTAACAATCAAGAATCAAGATTTAACACCTTCTCCATTCAAGATTCATTCTCTAATAGGTTGATTTCTTGTTCTTAATAATGAATTCCACTTATCTCTTGATTGCTCTGTTGTTTGTTAATATGATTGTTGGCTAAACTCTATAATGTTTGTCTAGATTAATAACTGAGGTATTGGATGTAATCTTATGGATTGAATGTATTTTGTGTGACAGTTTTAAGTTTGATTCAAGAACATGCTTATTGATGTTAAAAATCATTTGTAACTAGTTAATTGATATGTTGTTGATAAAGAGAACTCTTGTTGATTTATCATATTGATTTACAATCAGCTTGTCTTAGATTGATTGTTTACTAAACCGGACCAAGGGGGTAAATTAGATTCAATTGGTTAGACAATATAGGGATGAATTGTATGCAACGAACGTTTGTACAATTATTGATAACTATGAACATAGAAGTCAAGTTTCAAGCCTTAGAGCTAGTTAATTTATCCGATTACAAATACAAGAACTATAGTGAAAAGGGAACCCTTGATCTTGTAATTGTGTTTGCGTGTTTACTAAAGAGAACTCTTGGTGAACCTATTAGATAACTTACACACATATTCATTCAATCGGGTCCTAACAATATAACTTACATCCAATACCGAGGGTAAAATATCTAGATGAACATTTTATCTCTTTGATCTAAATCAAACTATCTTATTTTCTTTCTTTGCACTTGTTTTCATTATATAAACTTAAAAGACCAAAAATATTGTTTTTACTTTTAATCTTCTCTGATTTGGTTAATCGTTAAATAGCCACAAAAACATAATATCTTGTACCTTTAAGTTTCATTTACTTAGTTAATCATAATATAGTTTCTAATTCTAGTTTGACTAATACAACTGTCTTAGGAACGATACACGGAATTTATCATTTACTATACTATTACACGATCGGGTACACTGCCCGTTAGTGTGTAACAATCTTTAATCGGTATTTTTCCATACTATTTCATACAACAATTCATATACCACGTTTTGCACATCAAGTCTCAAACATGTTGGAACTATATTCATGTAATCAATTACCCTTTGACTATCTCCGACGATTCACGAACCATTAATTGTAAATAAATGTGTATACATATAAATATAAATATAAATATATGTATATAAATATATAATAACTTAAAATAGTAATATACGATTTAATCGTTAGTACTAAAAATATAAAATAATATACGATATAATTAAATTGTTATAAATCTATATATATATATATATATATATATATATATATATATATATATATATATATATATATATATATATATATATATATATATACGAGAGAGAGTATATCAAATATAATTATTTAATAATTGTAATACTCGTTGGACGTTTCGATTATTATTCAGAGAAGTTTAATTCGAACTTATATGATTTTAGAATAAACGGTGATCCGAAAATGAGTTTAATAAATTTTAAGCTTATTAAAAATGTATTTAGGAGCTATTTATTAAGTTTTAACACTTCTTATATTTCACCCATAAATGAGAGGGACAGTTGATGTAATTTTTATTTAATAAATTAATGATCGAATTTTATACCATAATGACCGAAATAAATAAATATACTTAATTTAAAAATATGGAATTTTTCTGAGACCTTTTTATCCGCCACTGATTTAACAACGGAGTACGATTTAGCAGTTCGAGAAAACTGTCAGTAATATAATACAAAACGATGGCTGCTACACTATTCTATAATTGATTAATTTGAGTTTATTGTTTCTTACTTTAATTTTCTTGATTCCTTCTTTTGACGTAACCCCACTCTAACTGATTGTGTTATCTGTCTATGAGAGTAAACATATCACATCTATGTTACTGTTTTCTTTGTATCAACTAATATCTATTTAATACTACCACTAAATTGCAATCATGATTACTATATCTATTTATATATGTGGGTATTATATGATACATATATTAACATACATCTTAGACTTAAAATCTCGATGGATTTCAATTGTATTTATCACTCTTCTAAACTAACTCACAAATCGACTTTCAGTTTTCACAATCAATCATCTTTATCAAACTATCATCAAATTATTTTTTCTTCTTTCTTCTTTAAATATATAGTAAATAGTAATATCTATCATCTCTCTTTTATATATACCTACATACATATAGATCAACCATTCCATTTCTTTTTCTTGTGATCACCATAACCGGCCATCGACTATCACATACAACCATATCGTCACCTTTCACCATCGCCACCTCTTTTGGTCACCATGAATAACCATCATAATCACCATGACAACCACCACCGTAACAAGTCTATATATCTTTTCTGTTTGCTTTCTGTTTTCGCTGCAACCATCGAAGCACTTCAACCGCTACCTCTTCTATCCTTAAACCACCCTAAGATCATCACTCAACCACCAATAACCATAACCATTACTACCAAATCTCCATCAAAACTACTGCTAGCTGAAATAAAGTGTTTCTGTTTCACTGATTGCTACGGTTGTTTACCCCTTATTCGCTATGATTCCTGCATAAGAAAACCACCACACAACACCATCACGCCATCACCTCGCACCACCACAATCCACCATAATCACTTTCATCGAAAACCCTCTACAATCACCATCGTTATTTTTCTTTCTCTATTTTTCTTCTTTCTGCTGTTTGGTTGATTCTGTTTCTATTACATTCGAAAACCCCCAACCTACAACTGGTACCTTTCTCCTATTCTTATTCAAAGACCCAACCACACCACAAACTTTGTTTCAATTTATAGCTTCTGCTATTTCACTGGTTCTATTTCTGTATCCGACTGTAGCGAACAAAGAATGATGATTATGATGAACTGTGATTGGGAAAAGGATGATTATGAAGTGCGTAATTATTATTTTTTTCTCTGTTTCTGTCGGTTAAAAAGAAGGAGAAGAAAAAGAACCGAACATTTTATTTTTTTGATACTGTGGCATAAAACCTAGATTCAATCAGGCTTGTTATTTTCTTTATGTACCGATTAATTATTGATAATACTCTTTCATATGGGCTAAACTATCTTTTGGTGGACTCCTTGATTAATTGGGCCACTTAGTCATTAGATGGACTTAATTAAATTGGGTTTGGTAATTTAGTTGTTTTAGGCTTGCATAGTGGTTAGATAATGTTGATGACGAATATGTTGATAAACGAAGTAACGAGAATGATGATAAAAATGGACATGACGAGGAAGATGATAATGATTATGATATTCGATTATAATGATTATGATGGTATTATGAAGATGATGATAAGCTTGATGGTGGTGATAATGTTAAAATAATGATGATGAAGATAAAGATGATATAGGTTGATGGTGATGACGATGACGAGTAACGAAGACGATGAATAGCGATGGGTTTTGATAATGAAGGTGGTTACGGATGATCATGTTGATGTTAATGAAGTAGATGATATACGGTTATGAAGAATAGTAGATGATGATGATGATGATGATGATGACGATATTAGATGTTAGGAAGTAACAAACGGATCACTGGTTGGGTGTGTTGTCGTTGAGTGAGAGGTCTCAGGTTCGAGTCCCGGCGATGGCATTTTTAAAAAAAAAAGCCTTTTCTTGTGGAGGTTCGTGAATCCGAGGCCAACCCTGCATTGTTCAGTTTCGTTATATGTATTTTTACTACAAAATACAATATAGTGAGTTCATTTGATTCCCTTTTACTCTTTATATTTTTGGGACTGAGAATACATGCGCTGTTTTTACAACTGCTTTATTAAATGCTTTTGAAATATATTTTGAACTGCAAATACATGAAATGCTTTTATAAATGTTTGATGAGATAGACACAAGCAAAACATTCCTCGAATGAATTATGATGCAGACAGAAGTTCTGCGGATTATTATTGAATTATGTGGACATGATAATTGCCACCATTGAATTATGTGGACATGATAATTGCCACCATTGAATTATGTGAACATGATAATTGCCACCATTGAATTATGTGAACATGATAATTGCCACCAATTGATGTAAATGTTATGTATCGAGAGAATGATTTTTATACACAGGTTATGTGTATTATATTTTGTGTACGAGATATGTGTACGGTTACTAAGATTTATGAAAAATGGATTTCGTACACGAGAAAGGTGTACTGTATTTAAAATATATCGCATGTACATTACAGGTGGGTGTAGGATTCGGGCCCATTTGTACCATGCAGCATTTAAATCTTGTGGTCTATCAAAATGATGAATTTTATTGTTTTATGATAAATCTATGAACTCACCAACCTTTTGGTTGACACTTGAAAGCATGTTTATTCTCAGGTACGAAAGAAATCTTCCGCTGTGCATTTGCTCATATTAGAGATATTACTTGGAGTCATTCATGACATATTTCAAAAGACGTTGCATTCGAGTCGTCGAGTTCATCAAGATTATTATTAAGTCAATTATAGTTGGATATATTATGAAATGGTATGCATGTCGTTAACTTTCGATGTAATGAAAGTTTGTCTTTTAAAAACGAATGCAATGTTTGTAAAATGTACCATATAGAGGTCAAGTACCTCGCGATGTAACCAAATGTAATGTATTCGTCCAGATGGATTAGGACGGGTCGTTATAGCAGTTGTGAGAAAAACCCGACATTGCCACTCTTAAAAATCTCGAAAACGTACTTTTTCTCTTGACCATTGGTCTAATTTCAAGGAATTCCAATTCGTTCATCGTAGGTCCCATAGTCATTCTTTTGAAACTTTCTTCATCGGAACAACTAACGATATACCCGAATACTCCCCAAGCCGAAACATGTTCGATGGAAATGAAACAGCTTTTGAGCCATTTAAACATTTTGAGTGCTGTGATGGGGTTTTAATCGACAATGAGAGCAGTTAAACTTAGTCGATTACAAATTTCTTGATTATTTGAGAGATTGATTGAAGGATTGGTGTATTTTGGGAAGTTTGTATGTTGACGGATCGGGGGTTAGTTGGGTGATTTGATATGTAGATCATCCTTTGCAAAGCCAACGAAAAGCTTTTTGCCATTAATGAATATACCATTCATCGTTTTCACAACGCTCGCGGCTTGGGTTTTGCTTCCGAGTTTTACAAAAGCAAACGACCGATCTTGTTTCCATGCCAATCCTAGGATTGTACCACGACCTTGTAAGAAATTGTTGATTGTAGAAGGGTTAGTAAATCGTGATAGGTTCCCTAGGAATATGGTTGATTTTTGAGGGAAAGTTGGAGGACTACCGATCTTGTGATTTGGAGATTGGAAGGAGGATTGGTGGTTTGAAATATGGAATTATTGTACAAACTTTAAATATAAAAATTTAACTGATATTTTAAAATATTGATAAAATATCTCCACATTTATTTTATAAGTGGAAGTGTTCCTAGAATTTATATTTATATTTATATTTATATACCTACTAAGTACTGTAAAATTTAACGCAATTTGATTGATTCTTGGTATCAAATAATACGGTGTCATTTTCAACTTACTTTTATTTACTATATATATATATATATATATATATATATATATATATATATATATATATATATATATATATATATATATATATATATATTCCACTACTTATTTGAACTACTTATTTAAAATTTATTACTCCGTATTATTATTATTATTATTATTATTATTATTATTATTATTATTATTATTATTGTTATATTATTATTATTATTATTATTATTATTATTATTATTATTATTATTATTATTATTATTATTAACTTCAAAGTATTAGATCACTTCTTATCTTACCAGCTACTCTAAAGCTCTAAACTAGGGATGGCATCGGGCCGGGTATAGGTAATTCCAGTCCCAAACCCGATTAAGAAATTCGGTCCCAGACCCGGTCCCATACCCGGCGGGTTCCAATTAACTTACTAACTATCGGGTTTCGGGTTTCCCCACGGGTATTCGGGTTCCCATTTACTTATTAACTATCGGGTAAACGAGTTTTTTCCCGGATATTCGAGTCTCCATATATCATAAATATTATAAATACAAAATATGGACATATTATACATGAATCGAAATTCAAAGAGTTGCGAACTGTTTCTTACTTTTTTTTTGTTCTTTAATAATTAATACTAGTAAAGTAGTAAGTAGTACTACCTATATCTCAAATTATAATGCAGAGTAATTGAATAGGCTCTCTGTATTGTTTTGAGTTCTTTAAGTGAACATTATAGTGCAGTTTCAATTTGGTCATCGATAATATATAGAATAATATGTCTAGCTTTTCATATATATATATATATATATATATATATATATATATATATATATATATATATATATATATATATATATATATATATATATATATTCGGGTACACGGGCTGGGTAACCGGGTCTGTATCTAAAACCGTTCCCGAACCCGAACCCGGATAAAATTTTAAAACCATCCCCATACCCGGCCCGCGGACCCGCCAACCCGGCCCAAACCCGGCCCAAAAATGTCGGGTTTCGGGTTTTCCCATCGGGTACGGGTCTTTTTGCCATCCCTACTCTAAAGTGAACTTTCCTCCTCTATATAAGTCACATCATTATAAAAAACTTTAAATTTCTTTAACTAAACAATCTCTATCATTTTACTAAATATTACCCATAAATAATACCTGCAAAAATAAAATGTGCAAGTTACCAAGCAAAAGTTACAAAATAAAAAAGAATGTGGAACCCAATCAATTTGTTAAGCATCAGTTGCAGGTGCAACTAGCGGACCATTTATCCACTTGCTACCTATCTTCCAGGAGGTGTTGGCAAGTGTTAACGAGCCTTTTTTTACGGTAGAAGGAACTGTTCATAGTGTATTAGTCGTGACTTGACTTTCCATATTAGAGATTAGGTGTGCGCCCAATATGCAGTGCAAAGTACTTCCTTTGAAGTTTCCTACCCATTTCATGGTCTTAGAAGGTCTCAGACGTCTTATGTTCGAGCCTCACTTAAGGGGATTTTACCACAAACGATGTTTGTATGGGTTCGTTGTGGGGGTTTCCTTTTGAGGGGCGGTAAGAATGCAATGTGTGTCCTAGAAAATGATCTAGGTTGGTGGGTTCCGACATCGCGTTCAAACCCCCGTCACTGACTCCTAACCGGTGTTAAAAAATTGTTATTATTCAGAAATATTACTAATCGATATTAATATTATTATCGGTTATAAATTTCATGGATCATTTGTTTGAGACATATGATTTTAAGTGACTATTGATCATCGTAAATTTCATTAACCTCATTTTCATTCTGTGCTAAATTTTATATTTTTTAATATTGCTAGCTTATCTACATAAAATACTTATGTAAGGGTCTGTTAACTTTCAACTTAATGGTCTGGTTCTGTACAACACTTTTTTCAATAAGTAAAAATGATGTTTTTTTGTCACTTATTGTGTCACTTTATATAAAAACTGGTCTATTTATATGGAGCATAGAATCAGACATCCTTCTCATTAAGTGTCAAATGAAAACAGAAATAAATTCAGGACAAAAATAAACAGTCCCTAAATAAATCTCAGAAACCGTTCTCGATGTGCGAATTGAACTATTATTCGTGCAACGCGCGACATCTCCTTCATACAATCAACTAAAGGATCTCACATGTAAGAGTTTGTAATTTTACAATCCAAGGATTCTAAAACTCGAATTATTCGTGCAACGCGCAACAATGACTGACTTGAAACTTTTATACTTTGGTAATTGTACGAAATTTCGGGTTATTCTACGGGAGGTGATACTCACACACTCCTTTTTAATTCATACACACTAACTTACTAATATACCCTTACTTATGATAATTTTCGAGGTAAATTTAGGGATATAATTGTAAATATTATGCCAAAAATGTGTATGGATCAAAAAAGAGTGTGTGAGTATCACCTCCATTATTCCACGAGTATGACGGATATTCTTATATATGTGGTTGAACATAGGATGTCCTGTTTTTCACCCTTTGATAATTGAAGATTTTTGTAATTATATGCGGTACGAGATTAAACAAGGCCCACCATGTTACTTTTGCATATGATAAGTTATTGGAGTACATAGATTATGCCTACGTGAGTTGTACACCCAATAATATGATTCGAGTTAAAAATTGTATTATAGCTCGTGCAGTGACCTGACACTCCTTGTTAGAGATTAGGAGTTCGACTTTCGGAGTTTACAACATTGCACACAAAGTATCTCTTGTTCTTGAAATTCACCCAAGGTCTTTTTTCACACATTGAGTTGTGAGGAAGCGGGGAGGGAGGTTTTACGGTCAGGCGGTCATGCCCTCAGATTAATCAGGGTTTTTTCAGGACATCAGTTGAGGGAGGGTTCTGCAATTGCGGTAGATGATCGCGTGAGTGGTTTAATCCCCTTGAGTGATCTTAAACTGCTGTTAAAAAAAGTGATTCGAGTTAAGTATAAAAATACAGGAAAATCAGTTTAATTATAAGCATCCAAATTGTAAGTTCACTTCTTATCTATCATAAAATGGCACGTTAACATTAACCAAATTTGTAGTGACCCGAACTTTTCTATGTTTATATATATATATTAAATAAAATTGTTATTTACATGATTAAGTGTTTCCAACATGTTAAGCAATTAAACTTGTTAAGACTTGATTAATTGAAATAGGTTTCATATAGACAATTGACCACCCAAGTTGACCGGTGATTCACGAACGTTAAAACTTGTAAAAACTATATGATGACATATATATGGATATATATATAGTTAACATGATATTATGATAAGTAAACATATCATTAAGTATATTAACAATGAACGACATATGTAAAAACAAGACTACTAACTTAATGATTTTGAAACGAGACATATATGTAACGATTATCGTTGTAACGACATTTAATGTATATATATCATATTAAGAGATATTCATACATCATAATATCATGATAATATAATAATTTAAAATCTCATTTGATATTATAAACATTGGGTTAACAACATTTAACAAGATCGTTAACCTAAAGGTTTCAAAACAACACTTACATGTAACGACTAACGATGGCTTAACGACTCAGTTAAAATGTATATACATGTAGTGTTTTAATATGTATTCATACACTTTTGAAAGACTTCAAGACACTTATCAAAATACTTCTACTTAACAAAAATGCTTACAATTACATCCTCGTTCAGTTTCATCAACAATTCTACTCGTATGCACCTGTATTCGTACTCGTACAATACACAGCTTTTAGATGTATGTACTATTGGTATATACACTCCAATGATCAGCTTTTAGCAGCCCATGTGAGTCACCTAACACATGTGGGAACCATCATTTGGCAACTAGCATGAAATATCTCATAAAATTACAAAAATATGAGTAATCATTCATGACTTATTTACATGAAAACAAAATTACATATCCTTTATATCTAATCCATACACCAACGACCAAAAACACCTACAAACACTTTCATTCTTCAGTTTTCTTCATCTAATTGATCTCTCTCAAGTTCTATCTTCAAGTTCTAAGTGTTCTTCATAAATTCTACAAGTTCTAGTTTCATAAAATCAAGAATACTTCCAAGTTTGCTAGCTTACTTCCAATCTTGTAGAGTGATCATCCAACCTCAAGAAATCTTTCTTATTTACAGTAAGATATCTTTCTAATACAAGGTAATACTCATATTAAAACTTTGATTCAATTTCTATAACTATAACAATCTTATTTCGAGTGGAAATCTTACTTGAACTTGTTTTCGTGTCATGATTCTGCTTCAAGAACTTTCAAGCCATCCAAGGATCCTTTGAAGCTAGATCCATTTTTCTCATTTCCAGTAGCTTTATCCAGAAAACTTGAGGTAGTAATGATGTTCATAACATCATTCGATTCATACATATAAAGCTATCTTATTCGAAGGTTTAAACTTGTAATCACTAGAACATAGTTTAGTTAATTCTTAACTTGTTCGCAAACAAAAGTTAATCCTTCTAACTTGAATTTTAAAATCAACTAAAAACATGTTCTATATCTATATGATATGCTAACTTAATGATTTAAAACCTGGAAACACGAAGAACACTGTAAAACCGGACCTACGCCGTTGTAGTAACACCGCGGGCTGTTTTGGGTTAGTTAATTAAAAACTATGATAAACTTTGATTTAAAAGTTGTTCTTCTGGGAAAATGATTTTTCTTATGAACATGAAACTATATCCAAAAATCATGATTGAACTCAAAGTGGAAGTATGTTTTCTAAAATGGTCATCTAGACGTCGTTCTTTCTACTGAAATGACTACCTTTACAAAAACAACTTGTAACTTATATTTCCGATTATAAATCGATACTTTTTCTGTTTAGATTCATAAAATAGAGTTCAATATGAAACCATAGCAATTTGATTCACTCAAAACGGATTTAAAATGAAGAAGTTATGGGTAAAACAAGATTGGATAATTTTTCTTGTTGTAGCAACGTGAAAATTGGTAACAAATCTATATTAATCATATCCTAGCTAAATTATATTGTATTATACATGTATTCTAATATATTATGTAATCTTGAGATACCATAGACACGTATGCAAATGTTTTGACATATCATATCGACCCATGTGTATATATTATTTGGAACAACCATAGACACTATATATGCAGTAATGTGGGAGTTAGCTATACAGGGTTGAGGTTGATTCCAAAAATATATATACTTTGAGTTGTGATCTAGCCTGAGACGTGTATACACTGGGTCGTGGATTGATTCAAGATAATATATATCAATTTTTTTCTGTACATCTAACGTTGGACAACTAGTTGTAGGTTACTAACGAGGACAGCTGACTTAATAAACTTAAAACATCAAAATGTATTAAAAGTGTTGTAAATATATTTTGAATATACTTTGATATATATGTGCATATTTGTTATAGGTTCGTGAATCGACCAGTGGCCAAGTCTTACTTCCCGACGAAGTAAAAATCTGTGAAAGTGAGTTATAGTCCCACTTTTAAAATCTAATATTTTTGGGATGAGAATACATGCAGGTTTTATAAATGATTTACAAAATAGACACAAGTACGTGAAACTACATTCTATGGTTGAATTATCGAAATCGAATATGCCCCTTTTTATTAAGTCTGGTAATCTAAGAATTAGGGAACAGACACCCTAATTGACGCGAATCCTAAAGATAGATCTATTGGGCCTAACAAACCCTATCCAAAGTACAGGATGCTTTAGTACTTCGAAATTTATATCATATCCGAAGGGTGTCCCGGAATGATGGGGATATCCTTATATATGCATCTTGTTAATGTCGTTTACCAGGTGTTCACCATATGAATGAATTTTATCTCTATGTATGGGATGTATATTGAAATATGAAATCTTGTGGTCTATTATTATGATTTGATAATATATAGGTTAAACCTATAACTCACTAACATTTTTGTTGACGTTTTAAGCATGTTTATTCTCAGGTGATTATTAAGAGCTTCTGCTGTTGCATACTAAAATAAGGACAAGATTTGGAGTCCATGCTTGTATGATATTATGTAAAAACTGCATTCAAGAAACTTATTTTTGATGTAATATATTCTTATTGTAAACCATTATGTAATGGTCGTGTGTAAACGGTACATTTTAGATTATCATTATTTGATAATCTACGTAATGCTTTTTAAACCTTTATCGATAAAATAAAGGTTATGGTTGTTTTAAAAATGAATGCAGTCTTTGAAAAACGTCTCATATAGAGGTCAAAACCTCGCGACGAAATCAATTAATATGGAACGTTTATAATCAATATGAACGGGACATTTCAGTTGGTATCCGAGCGTTGGTCTTAAAGAACCAGAATTTTTCATTAGTGTGTCTTATCGAGTTTGTTAGGATGTATTAGTGAGTCTGGACTTCGACCGTGTTTACTTGAAAAATGATTGCTTAACAAATTTTGTTGGAAACTATATATTTTTAACATGTGAATATTATGTGATATATTAATCTCTTATCGTGTTTGATATTATGTGATAGATGTCTACCTCTAGAACAAGTCCCATTGACTCTCCTAATAATAATGAAGAGTCAAATGTAAATTGGAATGATTCGGGGACTGATTCACAAGTTCCCGAAGAGGAACCGGAAGAAGAGTCGGAACCGGAAGAAGAATCGGAATCGGAAGAAGAATCGGAACCGGAAGAAGAAATAGAACCAGTGGGTGAAATAATAAAACGGTTAAGTAGAAGAAAATCCTCAGTCAATCGACCAAAGTTAATTATGGTCAATGGTGTTTCCGCCAAGGAAGCAAAGTATTGGGAGGATTACCAATTCTCCGATGAATCGGATCCCGACAAGGATTCCGATGATGTTATAGAAATTACCCCAACACAATTTAATAAGGCAAAAGAGAACAATAAGGGAAAGAGCATAAAAATAGAGAAATTTGATTCCAAACCCGATGAACTTTATATGTATCGTCAACACCCGTATTTCTTAAGTTGTGACAATAACCCGGGAACCTCTAAACCACCAGGTTTTTCTAAACCAATGTGGAAAACGACAGCTCGTATTAGGGGAACATCATATATCCCTAGAAACTTGTCAAAACGAAACAAAACCGAAGAAGAAGAAACGAGCGAGTCGGAATAAGATAGTTGTATTCGAGTGGTGTAATATATGTAATATAGTGTGCTTATGCTTTATGATATATGTAAAAATTGCTTGTATTAATAAGTAATTTTTTTTATGAATCTAACTCTTGTCTATTTTACAGTTTAAAAACACAAAATGGATAGACAACCCAATATTTTAAGAGACCTACCCGGAGACATGATTGATGAAATCTTGTCTAGAGTCGGTCAGAATTCCTCGGCACAACTATTTAAGGCGAGATCAGTTTGTAAGACATTCGAAGAACGTTCCAAGAATGCCTTGGTTTATAAAAGGCTTTCGTTCGAAAGATGGGGGATATCACATTGGGAAATCCATAAGTTACGATGTGTTTACTTTGACGCATATATTGCGGGGAACCCAAATGCTATTTTACGCAACGGGTTAAGAAATTATTTTGACTCAATATATCCGAATATAGGACTTCGTGATTTAGAAAAAGCGGCTAACATGCAACATAAAGAAGCATGTTATGCTTACGGGTTAGTAATGTTCGCTTCTCACCAAAGTGAGAACAAGAACATCGGGCTACAACTATTAAACAAAACGTTCCCATAAGTGACGGAGTCGGTAATTGGGGTAAGAAATGAGGTTTTTTGATTGTTACGGGACTGTTGGACATTACGTAACCCTCGTCCCTTTGACGATGTTACAACACGCTGTCTTATCAACGGCCATAACGGTTATGTTCCACAAGACCAAGGATGGGAAGTAGTCCTAGTAAAACCAGAATGCATGACTTATTTCTGGACGTATGAATTACGTGTCTTTATTGCCTTTACTGAACGACTTGTGTACTAGCTAGAATTATCTTCACAACTATCTTGTATCAAAGTTATTGTGTGCTATATTTCATGTTATATGTAAAATAAGCGGTATTGTAAGTTTGTAAAATATTGTGTAAAAGTTTGAACGCGAAATATTATTATAATCAGTTTTCATATAGAATTGTAGTAGTTGAATTGTATATTAGCTACTAAGTATGAACTTAACGGGTAGGTACTACCCGAATTCAAACTTATAAAACGCTAATATGAAGAAAAAGCTTTTATAAATGAGTTCATATTATGCTACGAGATACTATTGACTACTCTTAATATTCTGTATGATTAACTTGTTTCATTTGACTATTTGAAGGAAATGGCACCGACTACTCGACAAACCATGAATATGAGCGAAGAGGAATTTCGTACCTTTCTTGCTGCAAACATAGCCGCAGTACAGGTTACGCTACATACCAACAATAACTCCGAATCTAGCAATGCAACTAACGGCGCAAGAAATCGTGTAGGATGCACCTACAATGAATTCACTGCCTGCAAACCTTTGGAATTTGATGGAACCGAAGGACCGATCGGATTGAAACGGTGGACCAAGAAGGTCGAATCGGTGTTTGCCATAAGTAAGTGTACTGAAGAGGACAAAGTGAAGTACGCTACGCATACCTTCACAGGTACTGCATTAACATGGTGGAATACCTATCTAGAGCAAGTGGGACAAGATGATGCTTACGCACTATCGTGGTCAGCATTCAAGCACTTGATGAATGAGAAGTACCATCCCAGAACCGAGGTCAATAAGCTCAAGACAGAACTTAGAGGGTTACGAACCCAAAGATTTGATATTACCACGTACGAAAGATGATTCACAGAATTGTGCCTATTGTGTCCGAGAGCGTTCGAAGATGAGGAAGAGAAGATCGACGCGTTTGTGAAAGGATTACCGGAAAGAATACAAGAAGATATAAGTTCACACGAGCCCGCCTCCATACAACAGGCATGTAGAATGGCTCACAAACTAGTGAACCAGATTGAGGAAAGAATTAAAGAACAGGCGGCTGAAGAGGCCAATGTGAAGCAAGTCAAAAGAAAGTGGGAGGAAAACGGTGATAAGAATCACCAATACAACAACAACAGCAATTACAACAATAATCGCAACAACTATCCCAACTGTAACGACCCTGGATTTTCCAACGTTTATTTATTAATAATTATTATTATTAATACTTGTGATTAAACGAATGTATGTTATTACATTTACTTGATGCCATGATTAACCATACTTGACTTTAAATGCCCGAAACGTCTTTGTGACACACGAAACTTTCACGAATAATATTTTTAGAATATTATTTACATTCATGATTAATTTTATTAATCATTTTAATTAACTAAGGTTATTAGTTAATTACTTGGGCCTTTATTAGTATTAATGGACATGTTAGCCCACTCTAAAACCTTATTGGATTAACTAGCCCATATTTATACATGTAAGTAATCCATTTGAACTTAACTAGTTAGTTAAAGACTTAAGGAATCTAGTTAACATACAATCCCCATGCATGGCCATCCATTAACCAACTTTTTCAAGCTTTTCATGCTAGGAACCAATGAACTAATCCCTCCCCTCTTGGGAGCAGCTGGCCGTCGGCCTTAGGAGGCCTAGGAGTGGTTTTTGTTTCATTTTACTTATTACTACTTCACTTGTTTTTCTCTCATTCTCACACATAAAGATTACTTGCATTTTTCTCTCAAACATCTCTCTCTTCTTGTAAGTATATTGAACAAATATTCTTCTCTTTTCTTTGTCCCAAAACCGAACCAAACAACCCTTAAATCATCATCATCCTTATTCTTTGTTGTTAATTGTTTGTAGTTGTTAGTTGTTGTTACTTTGTTACTTGTTATTATTTACTTACTAGTTTCCAAGAATCAAACTCTTTAGTTTCATTCTTCATAATATCTTGAATTTTCAAGAACACAAGAACATAAACTTACTAGTATATGATTCTACACTTAATGTATCAAAAGATTGTAAGTTCATAGTTGTTAAACTCATACTTGTAACTCATGTTAGTAAACTTTAAAGTTTACTTTCTTAAAGATCAAACTTTGGTTTGAATCTTTAAAGTATGAACAACAATGAACTAGTTACTTACTTATTTAGTTTATTACTTCTTTTCTTGTACATTTAAATTCATGTTTGTTGTTAAATGGTCAAGTATTACAAGTTAGTCTTGATCTCATATCTCTTGGAACTAAAAGTTAAGAGTTCAAGAACATGTAAATGAAACTTTTTAATTATAACTTGGTACACTTATGTTAGATCAAGACTTTTGAGTCTTAGATCTTCAAGATCTAACTAAAACTATGTTCTACAACTTAAGATCTTGTTTACATAAGTCTACTTTCAAGTTCATAACTTAATATTACTTTATAGTTCATGTATGTGTTAGATCTAAGACTTTGATGTAACTTTGGTTCATCAAACTTCATACAACTCTTAAGTGAGTTGTGCTTCATGTCTTAGACTTACACTTGGGTTATGATGGTCAAACCATGGTAAAGATGATGTAAACACATCAATGAGTAGTACACTTGAAGCTATAGGCATCAAGGATGAGAACCATGATGAACATCAAGCACCAAACTCACCGGAACCCATTATTTTTCTGCTTTCTGCCTTCTACCTACTGTTTTCTGGTTTCTGTAACAGACCAGTACACCTGGGCTACTATAACCTTTTCAAATAGCTCTGTTCGAGTAGATAACTTTTCATATAGGACTCATCTTAATCCGAGTTATGGTTTAGGATTTATGGCCCTCCGATCGTCACCATGTCCATTTAACGTTGTGTTGAAAATTCTGACCTACTCGCACTTAGACCGTCGCCACGGTCAAACGAAGACGAGTTTGCTTCTGTAATTTTTACCACAACTAAAGGACTCATAGACGGAGCCATGGCCACTGGTCTCACCTTATTTCAGTAGGTATAGAGGCCGTGGTGACTGACAGAACTCAGCCTTTGTTTTAAACTACTTTCATGAACAAAACTTACTTTACACCTTTTGTTTAATGATGAATGATGATGACCTTTAAGACCTTATTTACATACTTTTAAACCTATTCGGATGATTTACTGACTTAATACTATTTGACTTGGGTTGAGGACCCGTTTGGACAACCTTCATTACTTGCTTACTTTCCGAGTCATACTTTACCGCTACTTCATCATTGTGAGTTATAGCATTCCCTTTTTACTTTAACTTATTTTGGGAACTGAGAATACATGCGGATTTTATGTTTTACATACTAGGCACGAGTACTTAAACTTATATATGTGTGGGTTATACAACAGCATAAACATTCCCTTTAGCTCGGTAACGTTTAGTCATTGGTTTTTGAACCGGTGAACGCGAATCTTAGATATGGATCCATAGGGTTTGACATCCCCACTCGGGCTAGTAGCGCTAGCATTTAATGAGTGTTTAATACTTTGTAATCATACGCACTTGCCAAGTGTACTTTCAGGGGTATAAACGTTAAGTTAGTTACCAAGTGCCCACGGTTAACATATACTTTATCATACTGTTTTGAAACGCTCTTTGTAGCACTGAAATCTCGTGGCCTACCTTACATACTGTTATACTTAAACTGTAGCTCACCAACCTTTGTGTTGACATTTTTAAGCATGTTTTTCTCAGGTGCTTAAGGTTATTTGCTTCCGCTGTCGTGCTAGTCTTGCCGTAGACACCCGCTGCTCTAGTGTTATCACCGCATGAACTGTGTATCTTGCATTCAAACTTTAATACTTTTGAACTATGTTTTGTAACGACCTAAGGGTCACATACATTTATTCATGCTTGTTATTCGTAGAAGCATAATGTTGGTGTAAAACAATTGACGTCGGTTATGACGTCATCTTTTTATCGTGAATGCAACTTCTATTATTACAGCATATAGTACTTAACCTTGTAATGATCCTGTTGTTGATGATTCGTACACGATGGTTTTGTACGGGGCATCACACCAACAATCGCAACATCAATCGCAACTACAACAAACGGCCCAACAACAATAACAATAACAACAGCAACTACAACAATCATCCCAACAACAATAATAACCGCAACATGATTTCACTACTGTATGATATCACTTGCTTCCGCTGAACTTACTGCATGCTGCTGCTTACTTTTACTGCTATATGCCGTATGCTACTACATAATTTCACTACTGTATGATATCACTTGCTTTCAATTGCATGCTACTTCTGTACGAATCGTTATTATTGCCATACTACTTATTATTATACATGATTTAAACTGTTGGCCTAATATGTGCTTGCTTTATGACTTACTGACATGGAAAATTTATTTTTCCTTGTTCAGATGTCGGATGTTCCACCTGCTATCGTTTTGGGCAGTTTAAACTCGTCAGCCACCCCACCTGCTGCTGTCGACACACCGATCCCGCTACCCACGAGTGACCCCGGCGCTTCATCTTCCGGGACTAGCAGCCAGCCGCCCGCACCAGTAGCTACTATTGACGGACACGTGGACCCTACGGAGATTCCAGCTCCGTCTGCTCCCGGACACTCGGAGCCACAGCCCCGCATCGGTGGTGTTGTGATTCCCGCGGAGTTCGGGGAAGGGCCATTCCGTAACCATATGCGCATGCCGTGCCGACGCGCTCCTAATGGACGTTTAGTGCCAATTCCGCCAGGCAGACATAGAGAGATGTTGGCCACCTTCGAACTGCCAGTTCAGCCACCCGTGCCACCACCACATGATTCGGATGACTCATCATCCGCCGATTCTTTATCAGATGATTCTTCATCAGACTCCAGTGACGACGAGGACCCTGCTGATATACCTATTCAGCCACCCTCCACCCCGCCGAAGAAGCGGTATCGCTTCGACGGTACCATCATTCTGGGGATCAACAGAGGACGAGCCTTCACTGACGCATTTGGTCAACGTCGTAGGGTTACTGCTCGTAAGCGGCTTGTGCCGTACCCTGCCGACCCACAAGTGCGTAAGACACCCCGTTACGTATTGACTATTTCTGGAGCCGGAACGTCTGCACCCCGTTTCGTGCGGTCTGCACCACCCGCACCACCGGCACCACCCGCACCACCCGCACCACCTGCCCCACCATCTCCCTCTAACGAGGAACTGAGGAGGGAGGTGGGAATCCTCCGAGCTCGGGTTACTGAGCTCGAGGAGCAGTTGGCTCAGGTTTTAGACATCCTACACCCACCTTCACCGTAGGGCTTTTGTATTTAGATTTCATTATGTAATCTAGTTGTAGTTTTATGTTTCACTTATGTATTGTACAAACTTATTCAGATGTATGAAACTTATTATTATTATTAATGGAACTTTGCGTTATTTAATTCTTGCACGATGTTCTATTTACATTACTGTATGATGATTCTGTGGTATTTGTACCTAGATGCGTTATTTAATAACATGTGATGTTTTGATTCCATGTTGGTTACTATATATTGTATTATTACTATTTGAATACTGGATTTTGACTTGAGTCAAAATTTTTGTTTAGAACACCATGGCTAACGGTCGATCCACACCTACTGCTGCTTAAATTGAAGAGATGATCCAAGAACGTGTAGCCGCAGCCATTGCGGAAATGCAACCCCAAGATCCACCACCACCGCCACCACCACCAGTTATTCAACCCGTTCGAAATGGGTGTACTTACAAGGAATTCCAGAGCTGTAAACCACATAACTTCAGCGGCACTGAGGGACCGGTTGGTCTCACCAGATGGTTCGAGAAACTTGAATCAGTATTCCGAGTTAGCAACTGTTCGGAGGATAACAAAACCAAATTTGCTTCTTGCACGCTATCTGATGGCGCGCTCACGTGGTGTAACACAATGGCACAAGCACAAGGTATTGATGAGGCGTATGCTACGCCATGGGAGGATTTCAAACCGGCTATGATTGATGAGTATTGTCCGATAACTGAGATACAAAAGATGAAAATGGAGTTCATGCAGTTAAAGGCCGTTTGGAACGACCTTGATGGTTACAACAGGAGATTTTTGGAATTAGCCTTGATGTGTCCGACAATGGTCACCCCGGAATTCAAGCGAATGGAAAGGTACTTCTGGGGACTCCCTAAGAGCATTAAGGGAAATGTTACCTCGTCCAAGCCACCGAATGTTCCCGAAGCGATGCGCATGGCGCATACTTTAATGAATCAAATAACCATTGATGAACCGGAGAAAACTAAGTCTGAAGCGGGTACTAGCGAGAAGCGCAAATGGGATAACCACAACAACAACAACAACAACAACAACAACAACAACAACAACAACAACAACAACAACAACAACAACAACAACAACAACAACAACAACAACAACAACAACAACAGGGGAAGAAACTATGAACAGAACCTGGCGAAACGACATGAGGGTTTCAGAGGAAACAACAACGGTGGAAACCCCAACCCCAACAACAACACCAACTCCAACCCGAACTACAAGGGAACTTTACCACAATGCAAACGGTGCTACAAACACCACACTGGGTATTGAAATGTTGTCTGCGAGAAGTGCCAATGGTCTGGGCATGTTGGCAAGGACTGCAAGGTCACCACTTTGAATGGGAAGCCAAAAACCAACGGGCCGAAGAAATGTTATGAATGCGGGCAGACGGGCCATTTCAGAAATGCGTGTCCAAATAAGCGAAAAGATGGCGGACCACCGCTCGCTAGAGCTTTCAATGTTAATGCAAGGGACGCACGCGAAAACCCCGACTTGGTGACAGGTATATTCAAAATCAACAATCTTTTAGCTTCTGTCTTTTTTGATACTGGTGCGGATAGAAGTTATGTATGTAGACATTTTTGCGATAAGATTAATTGGTCATTAGTCCCGTTAAAAGAGAGTATGCTTGTCGAGGTCGCCAATGGAAAACTTGAGAAAGTTGACCATATTAGTCGAGGAGCTATTATCAACATAGCTGGTGCAGATTTCGAAATCGATTTGATACCCATCAAACTGGGAAGTTTTGACGTGATAGTCGGTATGGATTGGTTGAGCAAGATAAAGGCTGATATTATTTGTGGAGATAAAGCTCTTCGTATACCACAAGGAGGCGGTGAGCCACTGATCATCTACGGAGAGAGATGTACCTCGAAGTTGAACCTCATTAGTTGCGTGAAAGCGCAAAAGATTATGAAGAAGGGACGTCTTGCTATCCTAGCGCATGTGAAAACAGTAGAAACTGAGGTGAAAAGCGCGAACGACGTTCGAATTGTGAACGAATTTTCCGATGTCTTCCCAGAGGAATTGCTTGGATTACCACCGCCGAGAGCAGTAGAGTTTCAGATTGACATAGTGCCAGGAGCTGCACCTGTAGCTCGCGCACCATATAGACTCGCACCTTCCGAGATGCAAGAATTACAAAGCCAACTACAAGAACTACTTGACCGTGGATTTATCCAACCAAGTTTCTCGCCTTGGGGCGCACCCGTGCTGTTTGTGAAGAAGAAGGATGGATCCTTCTGTATGTGTATCGACTACCGTGAACTCAACAAATTGACTATCAAGAATCGGTATCCTCTTTCACGAATTGATGATCTTTTTGATCAACTACAAGGATCGAGCGTTTACTCAAAGATCGATTTACGATCCGGTTATCACCAGTTGAGGGTGAAGGAAAGTGACGTGATGAAAACTACATTCAGGACCCGTTATGGTCATTATGAGTTTCTCGTGATGCCATTCGGTTTGACAAATGCACCTGCCGTGTTCATAGACCTCATGAATCGTGTCTGCAAGCCGTACTTGGATAAGTTTGTTATTGACTTCATAGATGATATCCTCATCTACTCTAAGAGCGAAGAAGAGCATGAGCAACACCTCCGACTAGTACTTGAACTCTTGAGACAAGAGCAACTTTACGCCAAATTCTCCAAGTGTGAATTTTGGTTGAAGGAAGTACAATTTCTGGGTCATGTTGTGAGCGACCAGGGTATCAAAGTTGATCCCACTAAGATTGAAGCTATCAGCAAGTGGGAGACCCCCACTACTCTGACTCATATTCGCCAATTCCTAGGTCTCGCCGGTTACTACCGAAGGTTCATTGAAGGATTTTCTTTGATTGCGCGTCCTTTGACCGCGCTGACTCACAAGGGTAAGAAGTTCATTTGGGAACCCGCACAGGAATCAGCATTCCAAACTTTGAAGAAGAAGTTAACCACCGCACCTATCCTATCACTTCCTGAGGGCAGTGACGACTTTATTGTTTATTGTGGTGCATCGAAGAGTGGTTTTGGTTGTGTACTGATGCAACGATCAAAAGTTATTGCCTATGCCTCCTGCCAATTGAAGATTCACGAGTGGAACTACACTACTCACAATATTGAACTTGGAGCCATTGTCTTTGCACTCAAATTGTGGAGACACTATTTGTATGGAACTAAGAGTACTATCTTCACCGATCACAAGAGTCTCCAGCACATCTTCGATCAGAAGCAACTGAATATGAGACAACGTCGATGGATCGAGACACTCAACGACTACGATTGTGAACTCCGTTATCATCCTGGCAAGGCCAATATTGTAGCTGACGCTTTGAGCCGAAAGAAGAGGACGGCACCTCTTCGTGTTAGGGCTCTGAACATCACCATCCATTCGAACCTCAACAGCCATATCAGAGTAGCCCAAGATAAGGCTCTCAAGGAGGAGAATATATCTTACGAACATTTGAACATACTTGTCTCTTGATTCGAGGTTAGGGAGTCTGGACTTCGATGTTATGCCGGAAGAATTTGGGTACCTCTTTATGGAGATCTACGGAACCTTATTCTTGATGAAGCACACAAATCGAGATATTCAATTCACCCCGGTGCGGGAAAAATGTACCATGACCTTAAAGAACAGTATTGGTGGCTGAATCTTAAAAAGGACGTTGCGACTTATGTTGGTAAGTGTTTGACTTGCTTGAAGGTTAAAGCCGAGCATCAGAGACCTTTTGGTTTGCTTCAACAACCAGAAATCCCACAATGGAAGTGGGAATGGATAACAATGGATTTCATCACCAAGCTACCAAAGACGGTGGGCGGATACGATACCATTTGGGTTATTGTTGACCGCCTCACCAAATCTGCACACTTCCTAGCGATGAAGGAGACGGATACAATGGAAAGACTTGCTCAACTATACATCAAGGAGGTTGTATCTCGTCATGGTGTACCTTTATCGATCATCTCAGATCGCGATCCCCATTTTGCTTCTAGATTCTGGCGTTCTTTGCAAGAAGCCATGGGAACTCGTCTTGACATGAGTACTACTTATCACCCTCAGACTGACGGGCAAAGTGAATGAACGATTCAGACCTTGGAGGACATGTTGCGTGCATGTGTCATTGATTTCGGAAAGGCCTGGAAAAGGCATTTGCCGTTAGCCAAATTCTCGTACAACAACATTTATCACTCGAGTATTAATGCTGCACCTTTTGAAGCGTTGTATGGCCGCAAGTGCCGATCTCCTATTTGTTGGGCCGAAGTAGGCGAAAAGCAAATCACCGGACCCGAGGTAGTCCATGAAACCACGGAGAAGATTGCTCAGATTCAAGCTAGACTTAAGAATGCCCGTGATCGCCAAAAGAGTTATGCTGATCTTAAACGTAAAGACTTTGAATTCAACGTCGGTGATCGTGTTATGTTGAAGGTAGCACCTTGGAAAGGTGTGATTCGTTTTGGGAAGCGCGGAAAGTTAAACCCGCGATACATTGGTCCTTTTGAAATCTTGGAACGTGTTGGACCCGTTGCTTACCATTTGAATCTACCAGCACAATTGAGCTCAGTTCATCCTACCTTCCACGTGTCAAACTTGAAGAAGTGTCTTGCTGCACCCGAACTTATCATACCACTGGAAGAACTTACGATTGACGACAAACTCCACTTCGTGGAAGAGCCTGTTGAAATCATGGACCGTGAGGTCAAAACTTTGAAATGCAACAAGATTCTGATCGTCCGAGTACGATGGAATGCCAAACGAGGACCTGAGTTTACTTGGGAGCGAGAGGATCAAATGATGCGGAAGTATCCTCACCTTTTCCCAACTCCTCCATCTACCTCAGCTTAAATTTCGGGACGAAATTTTCTTTAACAGGCGGGTAATGTAACGACCCTGGATTTTCCAACGTTTATTTATTAATAATTATTATTATTAATACTTGTGATTAAACGAATGTATGTTATTACATTTACTTGATGCCATGATTAACCATACTTGACTTTAAATGCCTGAAACGTCTTTGTGACACATGAAACTTTCACGAATAATATTTTTAGAATATTATTTACATTCATGATTAATTTTATTAATCATTTTAATTAACTAAGGTTATTAGTTAATCACTTGGGCCTTTATTAGTATTAATGGACATGTTAGCCCACTCTACAACCTTATTGGATTAACTAGCCCATATTTATACATGTAAGTAATCCATTTGAACCTAACTAGTTAGTTAAAGACTTAAGGAATCTAGTTAACATACAATCCCCATGCATGGCCATCCATTAACCAACTTTTTCAAGCTTTTCATGCTAGGAACCAATGAACTAATCCCTCCCCTCTTGGGAGCAGCTGGCCGTCGACCTTAGGAGGCCTATGAGTGGTTTTTGTTTCATTTTACTTATTACTACTTCACTTGTTTTTCTCTCATTCTCACACACAAAGATTACTTGCATTTTTCTCTCAAACATCTCTCTCTTCTTGTAAGTATATTGAACAAATCTTCTTCTCTTTTCTTTGTCCCAAAACCGAACCAAACAACCCTTAAATCATCATCATCCTTGTTCTTTGTTGTTAATTGTTTGTAGTTGTTAGTTGTTGTTACTTTGTTACTTGTTATTATTTACTTACTAGTTTCCAAGAATCAAACTCTTTAGTTTCATTCTTCATAATATCTTGAATTTTCAAGAATACAAGAACATAAACTTGCTAGTATATGATTCTACACTTAATGTATCAAAAGATTATAAGTTCATAGTTGTTAAACTCAAACTTGTAACTCATGTTAGTAAACTTTAAAGTTTACTTTCTTAAAGATCAAACTTTGGTTTGAATCTTTAAAGTATGAACAACAATGAACTAGTTACTTACTTATTTAGTTTATTACTTCTTTTCTTGTACATTTAAATTCATGTTTGTTGTTAAATGGTCAAGTATTACAAGTTAGTCTTGATCTCATATCTCTTGGAACTAAAAGTTAACTTAAGAGTTCAAGAACATGTAAATGAAACTTTTTAATTATAACTTGGTACACTTATGTTAGATCAAGACTTTTGAGTCTTAGATCTTCAAGATACAACTAAGAACTATGTTCTACAACTTAAGATCTTGTTTACATAAGTCTACTTTCAAGTTCATAACTTAATATTACTTTATAGTTCATGTATGTGTTAGATCTAAGACTTTGATGTAACTTTGGTTCATCAAACTTCATACAACTCTTAAGTGAGTTGTACTTCATGTCTTAGACTTACACTTAGGTTATGATGGTTAAACCATGGTAAAGATGATGTAAACACATCAATGAGTTGTACACTTGAAGCTATAGGCATCAAGGATGAGAACCATGATGAACATCAAGCACCAAACTCACCGGAACCCATTATTTTTCTGCTTTCTGCCTTCTACCTAATGTTTTCTAGTTTCTGTAACAGACCAGTATACCTGGGCTACTGTAACCGTGATTTTCAAATAGCTCTGTTCGAGTAGATAACTTTTCATATAGGACTCGTCTTAATACGAGTTACGGTTTAGGATTTATGGCCCTCCGATCGTCACTATGTCCATTTAACGTTGTGCTGAAAATTCTGACCTACTCGCACTTAGACCGTCGCCACGGTCAAACGAAGACGAGTTTGCTTCTGTAATATTTACCACAACTAAAGGACTCATAGATGTGGTCTCACCTTCTTTCAGTAGGTATAGAGGCCGTGGTGACTGACCGAACTCAGCCTTTGTTTTAAACTACTTTCATGAACGAAACTTACTTTACACCTTTTGTTTAATGATGAATGATGATGACCTTTAAGACCTTATTTACATACTTTTAAACCTATTCGGACGATTTACTGACTTAATACTATTTGATAATGCTAAAAACGAACATATATTTCATAGCATTATTCCTCAAGAAAGACAAGCTTTTAGTTGCAATTGTTCTATTTAAAAGTGATATTCGTTTAAATAATAAAAGGTGAAGACAAAAGACAGATTCGACGAATTGAAGACGCAAACAACTAAAAAGCTCAAAAGTACAAAAGACAATCAAAGAGGTTCCAATTATTGATAAGAAACTTCTCGAAATTACAAGAGTACAAGATTCAAAACGCAAAGTACAAGATATTAAATTGTACGCAAGGACGTTCGAAAATCCGGAACCGGGACATGAGTCAACTCTCAACGCTCGACGCAACGGACTAAAAATTACAAGTCAACTATGCACATAAATATAATATAATATTTAAATAATTCTTATAATTATTTATAAATTATATAAATAAATAAAAACCGTCGGCAAGAAAGACTCCAAATTGTGTGAGCTGTATTTACAAACTCCGCGACTCGCGGAGTTTGAAGGCAAAAAGGGCCGCGAGTCGCGGAGCCTCAAATTCTGCAATTCCCTATAAAGCCAACCGAATTCTGATCATTTTTGATCCAACATATATCTATCTCTCTCTCAATATATACGTAAATATATATATATAATTTATATTTTAATTTTAATTTTAAATCCTAATAATAAGGGTATGTTAGCAAATATTGTAAGGGTGTAAGTCGAAATTCTGTCCGTGTAACGCTACGCTATTTTTAATCATTGTAAGTTATGTTCAACCTTTTTAATTTAATGTCTCGTAGCTAAGTTATTATTATGCTTATTTAATCCGAAGTAATCATGATGTTGGGCTAATTACTAAAATTGGGTAATTGGGCTTTGTACCATAATTAGGGTTTGGACAAAAAAAACGACACTTGTGGAAATTAGACTATGGGCTATTAATGGGCTTTATATTTGTTTAACTAAATGATAGTTTGTTAATGTTAATATAAAGATTTACAATTGGGCGTCCCTATAAATTACCATATACACTCGATCGGACACGATGGGCGGGGTATTTATATGTACGAATAATCGTTCATTTAACCGGACACAAGAATGGATTAATAGTCACTAGAATAATTAAAACAGGGGTGAAATTATGTACAAGGACACTTGGTATAATTGATAACAAAATATTAAAACCTTGGGTTACACTCAGTCGACATCCTGGTGTAATTATTAAACAAAGTATTAAAATCTTGTTACAGTTTAAGTCCCCAATTAGTTGGAATATTTAACTTCGGGTATAAGGATAATTTGACGAGGATACTCGCACTTTATATTTATGACTGATGGACTGTTATGGACAAAAACTAGACGGACATATTAAATAATCCAGGACAAAGGACAATTAACCCATGGGCATAAAAATAAAATCAATACGTCAAACATCATGATTACGGAAGTTTAAATAAGCATAATTCTTTTATTTCATATTTAATTTCCTTTATTTTATATTTAATTGCACTTCTAATTATCGCATTTTTATTGTTATTTTATTTAATTGCACTTTTAATTATCGTACTTTTTAATTATCGCAAGTTTATTTTATCGCATTTTTATTAATCGCAATTTCATTATCGTTATTTACTTTACACTTTAAATTAAGTCTTGTATTTATTTATTATTTTACATTTAGTTTTAACTGCGACTAAAGTTTTAAAATCGACAAACCGGTCATTAAACGGTAAAAACCCCCCTTTATAATAATAATATTACTTATATATATATTTGTATTTTTATAAAAGTAAACTAATATAGCGTTAAGCTTTGTTTAAAGATTTTCCCTGTGGAACGAACCGGACTTACTAAAAACTACACTACTGTACGATTAGGTACACTGCCTATAAGTGTTGTAGCAAGGTTTAAGTATATCCATTCTCTAAATAAATAAATATCTTGTGTAAAATTGTATCGTATTTAATAATATTTCTTTTAAAATAAAATAGCTATTTTATATACACTCCGCTACCACATAAAGTATTTTTGGCGCCACTGCCGGGGATTCGTTTAAAAGCCGGAAGCGCAACGCTAATATAAAAAAAAAGATTTTTAGTTTACTTTTATTAAAATTCATTTTTATAAAAATACGTTTTAAATATTCGAAAATATAAAAAGAAAAATAAAAATATAAATATTTTTAGGAGTTTGATAAATATTTAAGTTTTATAAAGTTTCTTTAGTTTGTAAAAATATAAGTTTTATTTAATTTATTTTATAAATATATTTTATAAATATAAAAAACCAAAAAAAAAAAATTATAAATCTATTTTTAAGATATTTTTAAAATTATAAAGTAGTTCTATTTTTATTTAAGTTTTTAAATATAAGTTTTTATTATACAAATATTTTGATATAAACAGAAAATATAAAAAAAAAATCGCGTCGAATTTTATTTAACCTGTCATCTGAAAATTTGAACCCCGCGAGTCGCGGAGTTTTCTGCTTCGGGCACCGCAACTCGCGGAGCCGCCCTGACAGGCCAGACCAGAACCCTAATATCGCATTAGTTACGGAGTATATTTTAATTTTTATTATTGACACCCTAATTAGGGATTGTTTAGTTAATTAATATTAATTAATTTAGTTTTATTTATTTAATTTGTAATATTAAGTTTATTTAGTTTTATTAATATATAAAAATTAATAGTTTTAATAAATAATTAATATAAAAATAATATTTTTATAAAAATTGTACTTTTTACAACTTTTTGTATATTTTTATATTTTGTCCCTTTTTAATTGTTTTAGCGTAATATTTGTATTTTTTTTTCGCTCATATTTAGTTTTAAACTTAGTTTTTGCCATAGTTATTTTTACTTCTAGATTTTTAGGCTTTGCCGTAGAATTCCTTAAGTGCTTTTTCTTTAGACTAAGATTTAGGTACTCTAGAATTTTGCGACGCCTTTTTAAGTTTTAGTTTCTTTTTAAGTTATTTCCATTTGGGATTTAGTTTTTCCTGTAAGCTTTAATATTTTTAGACGACTTTTTCCTATGTATCAATTATCATTCCAATTAGTAATCTCAATTTGCGATTATAATTTTAAGTTAGTTGTAGTAATAAGGTTAGGTTAGTCAAGTGTTTTTAAGTTTTACAAGTTTCTTTTATTTTTCCGTCATCTTTTATTTTTCAACCATTTTTCTTTTTCGACATTTTTCCGACACGCTCTTTTTCTTTCTTATTTCTCGCTATTCTAGTTTTAGGACATAGATTTTTATTCTACTTCTTATCTAAATTTCTTAAAATTACGAAAATTTATTTAAGTGGTTAAATTGATAGACATCAAAATTTTCTGGTTCGTAGTAATAGTTGGATTTGTATGTGGACCGGGTTATTGGAGCCAAACAGTCCTCAATTATATTGAGACCAAACGAATCCTGCCCCTCTGCTGCATCTTTTGGCTATTCTAAACATGGGCAAAATCAGAAAAGTCTATTGATTGGATAACTTATTATAATTTTTCTTTCCTTTTTAAAACTAATAGGATATTCAGTGAATGCACCGAGCAAGACGTTCACCACCTTTTGTACGTTCACCACCTGTAACTAGATCAAGACATTTAGCAAATATTACTGCCGTTGATTTTTCTTTAGAATCGTCGTCCAGTCGACCAAGTACTCCAGTTCAAATTTCCGATAATCCATTTTTTGAACCCGACCTCACAATTGAGAATCCGGAGAATATTCAAGAACGATTCATAGATCCTGAACCACTAAACTTTCCTCCGGAACCACTAATCATTCAAACAGAGATTGTTGAGGAACGAACCATTAAATCAGAATCCTCTAGTGATTCCGATTCAACAAATTCAATTATGGAGAATCTGGAACCTTTAAGTATGGAAGACCGAATGAGAGCTAAACGCACTGGCCAAGGTCACGCAATTACTCATCCAGACATTAATGCGCCAGATTATGAAATCAAAGGACAAATTCTACACATGGTGACTAATCAATGCCAATTTAGTGGTGCGCCGAAGGAAGATCCAAATGAACATCTACGTACCTTTAATAAGATCTGCACACTAATTAAAATCCGAGAAGTGGAGGATGAACAGATATATCTCATGTTATTTCCCTGGACTTTAAAGGGAGAAGCCAAAGATTGGTTGGAATCGTTACCTGAAGGGGCGATTGATACATGGGATGTTTTAGTTGAAAAATTTCTTAAACAATTCTTTCCGGCATCTAAAGCCGTAAGACTTCAAGCAGAAATTGTTACGTTTACACAGAAACCAAATGAAACTCTATATGAGGCGTGGACTAGATTTGGAAAGTTATTAAGAGGATGTCCGCAACATGGTTTAGACACCTGTCAAATAGTACAAATATTCTACCAAGGATGCGACATCACTACAAGGAAAGACATAGATATAGCAGCTGGTGGTTCTATTATGAAGAAAACCGAAACTGATGCTTACAAAATTATTGATAACACTGCTTCCCACTCACATGAGTGGTACTAAGAAAAAGATATCGTTAGATCATCTAAAGCAGCTAGAGCCGATTCTAGCCATGACTTAGATTCCATTTCCGCAAAGATAGATGCTGTCGAGAGACGAATGGAAAAGATGACTAAAGATATTCACTCAATACGAATTAGTTGTGAGCAGTGTGGAGGACCACATTTGACAAAAGATTGTCTCAGTATTGAATTAACAATGGAACAAAGAGAGAATATTTCATACATAAACCAAAGGCCTGGAAATAATTATCAGAATAATTATCAACCGCCAAGACCAATTTACAATCAAAACCAGAATTATAACCGAAATATTCCATACAACAACCAACAAGGTCCTAGCAATCAACAAGTATCCAATAATACTTACAATCAGCAAAGACCTAATTTTCAAAACAAACCACCACAACAAACCGATGATAAAAAGCCGAATTTAGAAGATATGATGACGAAGCTAGTTGAAACTCAAACGCAGTTTTTCACATCTCAGAAACAAACTAATGAACAAAATGCTCAAGCATTTAGAAATCAATAAGCTTCTATTCAAAATCTGGAACAAGAAGTAAGTAACCTAGCAAGGTTAATAGGTGAAAGAAAACCGGGAAGTCTACCTAGTGATACAAATGCTAACCCTCAGAATGAAACAGCTAAAGCCATTACCACAAGAGGTGGTACAACACTTAAACCACCGGAAATACCTGTAACTTCTGATGAAGCTATTCCTACTCCACAAGAACCACAACCTGATCAAGATAAGGAAAAAGAACCGGTAGTTGAAAAGGTTAATGAAGATAACACAGTTAACGCTAAACCTTATGTTAAACCATACCAACCACCACTTCCTTACCCGAGTAAAATGAAGAAAGAGAAACTTGAAGCCGAGCAATCCAAATTCTTGGATATGTTTAAACAGATAAATGTAAATCTTCCTTTCATTGATGTGATTTCAGGAATGCCTAGATATGCTAAATTCTTGAAAGATCTAATCTCAAATAGAAAGAAAATGGAAGAACTCTCGGCTGTTACTATGAATGCTAATTGTTCAGCAGTGCTGTTGAATAAGATATCAGAAAAATTATCTGATCCAGGAAGTTTCACAATTCCATGTTTTCTGGGTAGTCTTAGTTCAATAGAAGCATTGGCAGACTTAGGTGCTAGTATAAATCTAATGCCGTATTCACTATACGCTAAACTAGACCTTGGAGAATTGAAACCAACCAGAATAAGCATACAACTAGCCGATAGATCAATAAAATATCCTAGAGGGATAATGGAGAACATGTTAGTTAAAGTTGGTACTTTAGTATTTCCAGTAGATTTTGTTGTTCTGGACATGGAAGAAGATTCTCAAGTTCCTCTCATATTAGGAAGACCATTCTTAAATACGGCTAAAGCAATGATAGACGTGTTCGGTAAGAAACTGACCCTAAGTATAGAGGATGAGAGTGTTACCTTTTCAGTTGATAGAGCAATGCAACAACCACAATCTGCAGATGATACATGTTATTATATACAAACTATAGATGCACATGCAGAATTATTAGAAGAATTTCCAGAATTACAAGGAACAGGAGAATGTTCTTTAGGAGAAGGTAATGAACCAATTGATGAAGCTGAAATGTTAGCTACACTTATAGCTAATGGATATGAACCAACAACAGAAGAAATCCAAATGCTAAAAGAAGAAGACAGATATCGATACAAATCATCGATAGAAGAACCTCCGAAATTAGAGTTAAAGCCACTTCCAAACCATTTGGAATACGCTTATTTACATGGTGAATCTGAATTACCTGTAATAATATCGTCTTCTCTTACTGAAAATGAGAAATCACAACTCATTTCTGTGTTGAAAGCTCATACACCAGCCATTGCATGGAAGATTCATGATATTAAAGGAATAAGTCCTTCGTATTGCACACATAAAATCCTTATGGAAGAAGGTCATAAAACGTATGTGCTACGCCAACGAAGACTAAATCCTAATATGCAAGATGTAGTTAAGAAAGAGATTATTAAACTGCTAGATGCAGGTTTAATTTATCCAATTTCTGATAGTCCATGGGTAAGCCCAGTTCAATGCGTACCTAAGAAGGGTGGCATGACTGTCATTACAAATGAGAAAAATGAGCTTATTCCTACTAGGACTGTAACAGGATGGCGTGTATGTATTGATTATAGAAAATTAAATGACGCCACCAGAAAAGATCACTTTCCCTTACCTTTCATAGATCAAATGTTGGAAAGATTAGCCGGAAATAGTTACTATTGTTTTCTAGATGGATTTTCCGGATATTTTCAAATTCCAATAGCACCCGAAGATCAAGAGAAAACCACATTCACGTGCCCTTATGGTACTTTTGCTTACAAACGCATGCCATTTGGACTTTGCAACGCCCCTGCAACCTTTCAAAGGTGTATGATGACGATTTTTCATGACATGATAGAAGAATGCATGGAAGTTTTCATGGATGACTTTTCAGTCTTCGGTGATACATTTGAATCATGTCTAGTTAATCTTGAACGAATGCTTATTAGATGCGAACAATCAAATCTAGTACTTAATTGGGAGAAATGCCATTTCATGGTTAAAGAAGGCATCGTTCTTGGACATAAAATTTCAAAAGAAGGAATTGAAGTGGATAGAGCTAAAGTAGATGTAATTGCTAAACTTCCACATCCCACCAATGTTAGAGGAGTTAGGAGTTTTCTAGGGCATGCCGGTTTTTACCGACGTTTCATAAAAGATTTTTCTAAAATTGCCACTCCTATGAATAAACTCCTAGAAAAGGATGCTCCATTCATCTTTTCAGATGAGTGTATCAAATCTTTTAATATTCTTAAAGAGAAACTCACTAGTGCGCCGATCATGATAACACCAAATTGGAATCTACCATTTAAACTAATGTGCGATGCAAGTGATTTTGCAATGGGAGCCGTTTTAGGACAAAGGATTGAAAAACGATTTCAACCTATATATTATGCTAGTAAGACGTTACAAGGAGCACAAACGAACTATACAACTACTGAAAAAGAACTCCTTGCTATTGTCTTTGCTTTTGACAAATTTCATTCATATCTCGTTCTAGCAAAAACGGTGGTCTATACCGACCATTCTGCTCTTAGATACCTATTTTCAAAACAAGACGCTAAACTAAGATTAATCCGTTGGATCTTACTCTTACAAGAGTTTGATATTGAAATCCGAGATAAAAGAGGAGCAGAAAATCTCGCCGCTGATCATCTTTCTCGTCTTGAAAATCCCGAATTAGAAGTTCTAAATGAATCGGCCATACAAGACAACTTTTCTGATGAATATCTATTGAAGATAGATTATAAAGAAATTCCATGGTTTGCAGACTATGCAAACTACTTAGTTTGTGGATTCCTTGAAAAAGGATTATCGTACCAAAGACGAAAGAAATTCTTCAGTGATATAAAACACTACTTTTGGGAAGATCCACATTTGTTTAAAAGTTGTCCCGATGGAATAATACGCCGATGTGTATTTGGAGATGAAGCTAGTAAAATATTAAACCATTGTCACACAGGACCAACAGGAGGGCATTATGGGCCTCAACTAACAGCAAGAAAAGTTTATGATGCTGGATTCTATTGGCCTACAATTTACAAAGACGCACACCTTCTTTGCAAATCCTGTGATGCTTGTCAAAGGGCCGAAAAAATAAGTCAACGTGATGAAATGCCACAAAATGTCATCCAAGTATGTGAAGTATTTGACATTTGGGGTATTGACTTTATGGGTCCATTTCCAAAATCTCATAATAATCTATATATACTCGTAGCCATTGATTATGTATCTAAATGGGCGGAAGCACAAGCTCTCCCAACTAACGATGCACGAGTTGTAGTCAACTTTTTAAAACGTCTTTTTGCAAGGTTTGGAACACCGAAAGCTTTAATAAGTGATCGGGGTACTCATTTCTGTAATAATCAACTTGAGAAAGTTCTTAAAAGATATGGAGTAACTCATAAAATCTCCACCGCATAACATCCACAAACAAGTGGACAAGTTGAAAATACCAACCGAGCTTTAAAACGTATTCTAGAGAAAACCGTAGGATCAAATCCGAAGGAATTGTCCATTAAATTGGAGGATGCACTCTGGGCTTTTAGAACAGCCTACAAAACTCCAATTGAAACCACACCTTTTAGACTTGTTTATGGAAAAGCATGTCATCTTCCAGTAGAAATTGAACACAAAGCATTTTGGGCTTTAAAGACATGTAATCTTGATATACATGAAGCCGGACGTCTACGATTAAGTCAACTAAACGAATTAGAAGAATTAAGACATGAAGCATACGATAATTCGTTAATCTATAAGGAAAGAATGAAGAAATGGCATGATAAAAGAATCAGAAGTTCGAAAGAATTTAAAGAAGGAGACAGAGTTCTTCTTTTCAATTCACGATTCAAGCTATTTCCTGGAAAATTGAAATCAAGATGGTCTGGACCATTCATAGTCAAAAGAGTTTTCCCATACGGAACGATAGAATTAATAAATTCAAATGGGATTGAATTTAAAGTTAATGGTCACAGAGTTAAACATTACATACATGGTCCGATGGAAGTTGACAATGAAGTTAATCACAATTTCGACACCACAGGTAACTAAGTGTGGGGAGAATCAAGTCTTTAAAGGATAATATGTATTTCTATTAGAGTTAGATTGTCTGTTTTTGTGTAGTTCTCGAAAATGGAACCCGAATGGTCTTTCCCTAGCAGACCCTAAAGAACTAGTCTTCTTCCCCCATTCTGAATTTTTATTTTTTTTAGGTTTTTACAAAATGAAGACTGCCTGTGAACTAAACCATGGTCTAATGCTACACGCTTTGATCACTAAACGTAATAATGACATACTACCGAGTGAAATAGTATCAGTAATCAGAGAAAGAATGGACGGAGTTAGAAAAGAATCCAGATGCGAAGATAATAAGTTACAATTTGGTAAAGGAAAATCAAAATCCGCAGCGAAAAGAAGAGCACGACACCTAGAAAGATGTCACAAATGCGGAAAATGGTCACATGGAGGTAAATGTTCAAATAATCAAACCTATTCAAATACCGAATTTGTTACTTTATGCAGAGACAGACCGTTCATATGTTTAGAAGAAAAGACACTGAATGCTCGAGGTTACGCCTATGTAGCCATGGAAAACCAATTAAACCGACTATCTTATGAATGGGATAGATCATATAACTAAGAAATCTATTTCACAGGTAAGTTTGTACAGTTTTTATTTTATTTTTTTTATTTTTAACCTTTTGATAATAAACGCTAATTTGTTCGCTATAAAGTATTAAATTGGTATTGAATAAAATTAGGTTTGGCGACCGAAATTGTTGATATCATACAATAATTTATTACATCACTGCGAAATTTAACGTTTATTCTTAAGGTATAAATATCTTTGATCAATCAACCCAAAATATTTCAAAAATTCGTCATGAGTTAAATTAGGTCTTGGAACCGAAATTACTTTACCAAAAAGAGGGGCGCATATTTTTGATAATATTTGATTGATTAAAGTGGGATAAAAAGCCAAAAAGATTTTTAATTTTATTTTTTACCATGTTTTTAAAATTAATATATAAATCTTAAATTAATATTGTAAACTTTGTAAAAACAATATTTTTAAAATTGTAAATATTTGAAAAATTAATATAAGTTTGGTGTGAATTTATAATATGAATTTTTAAATTAAGTTTGGTGTGAATTTTTAATTTTTAAAATATGAATTTTTAATTTTATGCATTTCAAATTTTAAAGTTTGGTGTGAATTTTTAATATTAATTTTGAATTTTATATTTAAATTGTGTGAATTTAAAAACAAAAATTTACTTTATCTCATTAAGTTAAAAATATGATTTTTAAAATTCGTCGTAAGTTGAAGACTAGGTCGTTGAACCGAAATTGCTTTACCCGAGGGAGGGACGAGAACTTTTATTATCATTATTTTCTTAAACTTATTGAATTAAAGTATGCCAAAAACATTAAAAAAACCCAAAAATCTTAGCTTTTAAAACAATCGCTACAAAAAGACAAATTTTAAAATTTTGTCGAAGGACGGACTAGGACATCGATCCGAAACGACCTCGTCCTAAATAACAAGGGAAACAAAATTTTAAAATTAATTACTTAATTGTTTTAATTAGTAAAAGAATTAAAAAAAAAAAAACCAAACTCCGCGAGTCGCGGAGTTTGAAGGGTCCAAACACCGCGACTCGCGGGAGGACCAAAACTCAGAAAAAAAATAAAACGTAAAGAACAGATCAGTCCACACTACCACCCACACAACAGCGAACATACAGCGAAAAAACTCGAAAAAACCTCCCAAAATCACAATTTTTAACCGTTAATCATCAAATCTTTTACTAAAATCATGTTGAGAAGGATGCTATCAAGGAATTACTCAAGAAAAACGGTAAATTTCTACACCTAAACACCATTTAATCTGAAAATTAGTGTTCTTGAGCATTTTTTTTCCCAATTTGATTTTGATGCTTTTTAGTGTAATTATGCTTAAATTATTTATGTATTATGCTTGTATAACCTAGATTGATGCTATTTAACATGATTAGAAGCCTTAAACTTCAAATTTAGAGTAATCTAGGGTTTGTGTTCTTGAGCAAATTTGGGGCTTTTTGATATAAACAGGTTATGGCCGATTTTTGTCATGAATTGTTGCTAAATTAAGTAGTGTAACATGTTTAGGTAGTTAAATGATCCAAACTTTGAGCCTAAACATGATTTTGAGAATTAAAGTGGACTTTTTCAAGTCTAAAAATTCATGAACTTGATTTTTGAGAGATAATGCCATTTAAAACTTGTTTAATTGCTAGTAATGATTATTTTGACATGTTATTTGAGTTGAATGCTTATGAACTTGGCGAACATTTTCGTATAGGCTTATTTGAAAAAGTGTAGATTTGATAAAAATGTGAAAATGAGCTTAAGTTTGATATAAATTGATCATGTCATTGTAATTATTTTGATTGATGATTTTGCTGACACTAATGCATATTTGGATGCACAAAAATTGTGTTTGATGTGTTTTGCAGACTGAAAGGGGTGAATCTTCATCCCAAGCTCGCAATGCTCCTGCTGAGAATGCGGAACAACAGGAGGTGGATAACTACTACAAGCAAGATATACCTCATCCAGTCATGACATTTTCTGATATGCACTTGGAAGATTTGCATTCGAACCTGAGATTTGACAGACTTTGGATAGATTATCCAAAATACCAAAGGGGTTTGCATACTCTTCATTCTAAAGTTGTTGAGGTACCTAGGGTCATAGAATGGGGACCATTAGAAGCTGTAGAATTAGCCGGGCCAATTAGGGAATTACTTGCACAAAGGTATGGTAATTCTACTTTTAACGACTGGGTACGTTTATTCACCATGCGTAGACCTGTATATAAAGTATGGTGTGAAGAATTGTTGTGTAGTATAGAATTAAATGATCGGGTAGCTAGTTTAACCGATTGATCTTTTATTAGATTTTGGTTAGGAGGTTCGATGCGCCACATGTCTTTACTAGACATGGCTCAGGCTTTACGTATATATACGCCTGAGGAGTTAGCATCTGCCGATTGTAGAGGGTTGATACTAAATGGTAGAAAGATAGATGAAAATTTTGATACTCATGGTGTATGGAGTCAAATGACAAGCCATCACCGATTCAAAGGGGGAAATTACTCTTATTTGGATATAGATAGAGCTGAATTAAGAGTGATTCATAGGTTTTTAGCTAATTCGATTACACAAAGAGGTAAGAACAAGGAAAAGGTAAATGAACAGGATTTGTTTTACCATATGTGTATTCGAGACCCACAAAGCGCTGTAAGTATACCTTATTGTGTGGGTTATTATTTATCAGCTATGGTTAGGGGGATGAGACCGCATAGCATAATAGGAGGTGGTATTTTTATTACTTTGATTGCTGAATATCTCGGTGTGGATATAAGTCGGGGGGGATTATTAGTCGAAGAACCAGAACTCCGCGATACAATAGGTTTAAATGTATACCATGGTGCGAAAGTTTTGAAGAGGCGAAATAACGCCGCAGTACAATACCATGGTAGACATCCACAGGTTGAGAGAAACCAACAGCAAGGTAATGTAGGAGGGGGAAATGAAATGCAAGAAATGCAAAGGTTTATAGCTTCACAGGAGTACGAAAATGCTAGACAGAGAGCATTTGAAGATTGGCAAGTTCATCAAAACCAAATCATAGCTCATTGCCAACATATAGGTAGAAACTATATTCCTACTCCAAAACCCATATTCCCTCCCTGATCTATAGAGATGCAACCACCGTATCCTACGTATAACCCTGCCGAAGCATTTTATAGCACCTATGGTTATGCATGGAACCCCTATTGGTATCAGTATCATCCCTAGTCTACTTAGTTTTATTTATTTTGTAATTTTTAATGTTGATATGTTTAATACTTATGTTAATATTGTAATAGTTTTTATAATTTTCTAACTTTTATTCTTAGATTTTAATAATTTTTGAATGTGGGGTAATATACCAAACTTCAAAAATATGTATATATGTTTGCAGTTTATCTTATGTACACAACAGGGTAAAACTACGCATTTTCAAAGACTGGCATTAAGTTCAGCAAAAGCAACTAATTTTGACGACAAGATGCAAAATATATGTGAAATAACAACAAGACGGAATGAACAAATGATGTGCACCATTTATCATTCAGCAAACAAACGCCAATATATTTGGAAACTTTGGTAAAAATTTAATCATTTTCACAAATCACCCTCAATAATTTAAATTGTTACTGATTTCTTGCAAATGAGGGCATTGCAAGATCTTAAGTGTGGGAAGGGGTTAAATTCTTTCGGATTTTAAAATTTTTACTTTATACACTTGGTTACCATTAAAAATACTAGTAAAGTAGTAGTTGTATTAGAATCTAGTGCTCTCTGATAATAAAGAACAGCCCTAGTCTTATATACTGACTACCCAATTCTAGTAAAAATTTTCAAAATTTTCAATTAAATGAACTCAAAATCATATTTATACATATTTATGAACGATAAAACTAGGTTTTAACACCGAAATTATTGTAACCTCGGAAAGGACATAAATTGAGAAACAAACCAAAATGTTAAAATTCATTTAAAATGGAATAGAGGACAATAAAAAGGAAAATAAAAGCCAAGTGTGGGAAAATTCTCCAAGTTATTCAAAACATATGTCACATATTTTTGTACAAATAACTGAAAATACTTTTGCTTTGGACTAAACTAAACTGTTTTACCCGATGAAAGAAAAGAAGAGATGGATCTACACGATGAATCAATTCCATCATTAAAAGGAAGTAAAGTCTTCCGAAAAAGACACGCGCTTCTTGATTTAAGTCAAGAAGTTGTCGTCCAGACCAGCTGTAGGTTGACGAAAAATCTAGAAAAGTCATCACTAAAATCAGCAGGAAATCCATGGACCTCATCATTAAACAGGGTCGCCAAGTGGTCAGATTTATCCTAACCATGAGAAGGATTTATCTCGTACAATGGGGGGGCACCGTGCAAATTAGCTTGATAAGACTAATGAATCATATCCCCAGAAAGGATAATCTCCTTAAAGATCAAAAATCAGCTTTTAAGACTGATATTACTCAATCCTTGAGATTGACGTTAAAGATTGAGAATTACAAACTCATGGAATTCAATGATATCTAAACTCGAGCTTGAACGAGAAAATATTTTGATCAAAATTACAAACTGATTTGTTTTTTGAAAACCCTATTTTCAATGCGTTCATTACCATTGAACGTAAAATCCTAGGAATTCACCTGGAATTCATTAGGTCACCTGAACCAAATCGGGTGTCAACCGTAAGAACGGTGGTTGCATAGTGGTCAAAGACAGGACCTTGTGCCAGACCAAAAAATCATAAGGGTGAGCTTTACTATTGCTCCTACCAAGGATAGTAATTACGTCCGACACGTTATAGACCATAATTAAAAGCATGTCAGGGGACATTGCCTTAACAGTTGCTTGTTCAACGCTTTCCTTTACAACCGGATGGTAGTTTACCGAAAGGTAATATACGGGACAAGTAAACTGGATGTGTTGCTTTCCAAATACAAGGTTAGCAAGTGGGTGACACAAAACCATAAGTTTTGAGCTAAAATTTTCAAATCTGAAACCCACCAAACCCACAAAAATATTTTGCAAACACCGGTAAAGGGTTATTCCGGAAAACTTATCTAGGGTAAAAACTAGATTTAATTTTCAAAAGATCAAATGTTTTCATAAAGATCCAATTTCCTTAATGGATCTAAATTTTTATAGTCATGTGGGACTGTAAACCATATCGTTACTACCATTGTTCATACCGCCGTATAGAAATCACTGATGTACAAAGTGTGAAGAATAAAGAAGTGATTCTAGTATTTCAAGACGATATTGCTTGAGGACAAGCAACGCTCAAGTGTGGGAATATTTGATAATGCTAAAAACGAACATATATTTCATAGCATTATTCCTCAAGAAAGACAAGCTTTTAGTTGCAATTGTTCTATTTAAAAGTGATATTCGTTTAAATAATAAAAGGTGAAGACAAAAGATAGATTCGACGAATTGAAGACGCAAACGACCAAAAAGCTCAAAAGTACAAAAGACAATCAAAGAGGTTCCAATTATTGATAAGAAACGTCTCGAAATTACAAGAGTACAAGATTCAAAACGCAAAGTACAAGATATTAAATTGTACGCAAGGACGTTCGAAAATCCGGAACCGGGACATGAGTCAACTCTCAACGCTCGACGCAACGGACTAAAAATTACAAGTCAACTATGCACATAAATATAATATAATATTTAAATAATTCTTATAATTATTTATATATTATATAAATAAATAAAAACCGTCAGCAAGAAAGACTCCAAATTGTGTGAGCTGTATTTACAAACTCCGCGACTCGCGGAGTTTGAAGGCAAAAAGGGCCGCGAGTCGCGGAGCCCCAAATTCTGCAATTCCCTATAAAGCCAACCGAATTCTGATCATTTTTGATCCAACATATATCTATCTCTCTCTCAATATATACGTAAATATATATATATATAATTTATATTTTAATTTTAATTTTAATTTTAAATCCTAATAATAAGGGTATGTTAGCAAATATTGTAAGGGTGTAAGTCGAAATTCTGTCCGTGTAACGCTACGCTATTTTTAATCATTGTAAGTTATGTTCAACCTTTTTAATTTAATGTCTCGTAGCTAAGTTATTATTATGCTTATTTAATCCGAAGTAATCATGATGTTGGGCTAATTACTAAAATTGGGTAATTGGGCTTTGTACCATAATTAGGGTTTGGACAAAAGAACGACACTTGTGGAAATTAGACTATGGGCTATTAATGGGCTTTATATTTGTTTAACTAAATGATAGTTTGTTAATGTTAATATAAAGATTTACAATTGGGCGTTCCTATAAATTACCATATATACTCGATCGGACACGATGGGCGGGGTATTTATATGTACGAATAATCGTTCATTTAACCGGACACGGGAATGGATTAATAGCCACTAGAATAATTAAAATAGGGGTGAAATTATGTACAAGGACACTTGGTATAATTGATAACAAAATATTAAAACCTTGGGTTACACTCAGTCGACATCCTGGTGTAATTATTAAACAAAGTATTAAAATCTTGTTACAGTTTAAGTCCCCAATTAGTTGGAATATTTAACTTCGGATATAAGGATAATTTGACGAGGATACTCGCACTTTATATTTATGACTGATGGACTGTTATGGTCAAAAACCAGACGGACATATTAAATAATCCAGGACAAAGGACAATTAACCCATGGGCATAAAAATAAAATCAATACGTCAAACATCATGATTACGGAAGTTTAAATAAGCATAATTCTTTTATTTCATATTTAATTTCCTTTATTTTATATTTAATTGCACTTCTAATTATCACATTTTTATTGTTATTTTATTTAATTGCACTTTTAATTATCGTACTTTTTAATTATCGCAAGTTTATTTTATCGCATTTTTATTAATCGCAATTTCATTATCGTTATTTACTTTACACTTTAAATTAAGTCTTGTATTTATTTTACATTTGGTTTTAACTGCGACTAAAGTTTTAAAATCGACAAATCGGTCATTAAACAGTAAAAACCCCCCTTTATAATAATAATATTACTTATATATATATATATTTGTATTTTTATAAAAGTAAACTAATATAGCGTTAAGCTTTGTTTAAAGATTTTCCCTGTGGAACGAACCGGACTTACTAAAAACTACACTACTGTACGATTAGGTACACTGCCTATAAGTGTTGTAGCAAGGTTTAAGTATATCCATTCTCTAAATAAATAAATATCTTGTGTAAAATTGTATCGTATTTAATAATATTTCTTGTAAAATAAAATAGCTATTTTATATACACTCCGCTACCACATCACTATTTGACTTAGGTTGAGGACCCGTTTGGACAACCTTCATTACTTGCTTACTTTCCGAGTCATACTTTACCGCTACTTCATCAATGTGAGTTATAGCATTCCCTTTTTACTTTAACTTATTTTGGGAACTGAGAATACATGTGGATTTTATGTTTTACATACTAGGCACGAGTACTTAAACTTATATATGTGTGGGTTATACAACGGCATAAACATTCCCTTAGCTCGGTAACGTTTAGTCATTGGTTTTTGAACCGGTGAACGCGAATCTTAGATATGGATCCATAGGGTTTGACATCCCCACTCGGGCTAGTAGCGCTAGAATTTAACGAGTGTTTAATACTTCATAATCATACGCACTTGCCAAGTGTACTTTCAGGGGTATAAACGTTAAGTTAGTTACCATGTGCCCACGGTTAACATATACTTTATCATACTGTTTTGAAACGCTCTTTGTAGCACTGAAATCTCGTGGCCTACCTTACATACTGTTATACTTAAACTATAGCTCCCCAACCTTTGTGTTGACATTTTTAAGCATGTTTTTCTCAGGTGCTTAAGGTTATTTGCTTCCGCTGTTGTGCTAGTCTTGCCATAGACACCCGCTGCTCTAGTGTTATCACCGCATGAACTGTGTATCTTGCATTCAAACTTTAATACTTTTGAACTATGTTTTGTAACGACCTAAGGGTCACATACATTTATTCATGCTTGCTATTCGTAGAAGCATACTGTTGGTGTAAAACAATTGACGTCGGTTATGACGTCATCTTTTTATCGTGAATGCAACTTCTTTTATTACAGCATATAGTACTTAACCTTGTAATGATCCTGTTGTTGATAATTCGTACACGATGGTTTTGTACGGGGCATCACACCAACAATCGCAACATCAATCACAACTACAACAAACGGCCCAACAACAACAACAATAACAACAACAACTACAACAATTATCCCAACAACAATAATAACCGCAACAACAACAACAATCAGAAGCAGCTATGCCAAAGGTGTGAAAAGTATCACTCGGGGTTCTGCACCAAATTTTGTAACAAGTGTAAAAGAAATGGTCATAGCTCGGCGAAGTGTGAGGTCTACGGACTAGGGGTTAACAGAACGAAAGGAACAAATGGTGTCGGAACGAGTAATGGCGGAGCAAGTAGTGTCGGAGCAAGTTATGCCAATGTAGTTTGTTATAAATATGAAAAACTGGGCCACATTATTAGAAATTGCCCAAACCAGGAGAACACGAATGGACAAGGCCGCGGAAGAGTTTTCAATATTAATGCGGCAGAGGCACAGGAAGACCCGGAGCTTGTTACGGGTACGTTTCTTATTGACAATAAATCTGCTTACGTTTTATTTGATTCGGGTACGGATAGAAGCTATATGAGTAGAGATTTTTGTGCTAAATTAAGTTGTCCATTGATGCCTTTGGATAGTAAATTTTTACTCGAATTAGCAAATGGTAAATTAATTTCAGCAGATTATATATGCTGGAATCGAGAAATTAAACTGGGTAGCGAAATATTTAAGATTGATTTGATACCAGTAGAGTTAGGGAGTTTTGATGTAATAGTTGGCATGGACTGGCTGAAGAAGGTGAAAGCAGAGATCGTATATTATAAAAATGCAATTCGCATTGTACGAGAAGAAGGAGAACCCTTAATGGTGTACGGAGAAAAGGGCAACACGAAGCTACATCTTATTAGTAATTTGAAGGCACAAAAACTGATAAGAAAAGGTTGCTATGCTGTTCTAGCACACGTCGAGAAAGTACAAACTGAAGAAAAGAGCATCAATGATGTTCCCGTCGTAAAAGAATTTCCCGATGTATTTCCGAAAGAATTACCGGGACTACCTCCACATCGATCTGTTGAATTTCAAATAGATCTTGTACCAGGAGCTGCACCAATAGCTCGTGCTCCTTATAGACTCGCACCCAGCGAGATGAAAGAACTGCAAAGCCAACTATAAGAACTATTAGAACGTGGTTTCATTCGACCAAGCACATCACCATGGGGAGCTCCTGTTTTGTTTGTCAAGAAGAAGGATGGTACATTTAGGTTGTGTATTGACTACAGAGAGTTGAACAAACTTACCATCAAAAACCGTTATCCACTGCCGAGAATTGACGACTTATTTGATCAACTACAAGGCTCGTAGGTTTATTCGAAGATCGATTTATGTTCTGGATATCATCAAATGCGAGTAAAGGAGGATGATATTCCAAAAACTGCTTTTAGGACGCGTTATGGTCATTACGAGTTTATGGTTATGCCGTTTGGATTGACTAACGCACCAGCTGTGTTCATGGACCTTATGAACCGAGTGTGTGGGCCATATCTTGACAAGTTTGTCATTGTTTTCATCGATGACATACTTATTTACTCAAAGAATGATCAAGAGCACGAAGAACATTTGAGAAAAGTGCTAGAAGTATTGAGGAAAGAAAAACTGTACGCTAAGATTTCAAAGTGTGCATTTTGGTTGGAAGAAGTTCAATTCCTCGGTCACATAGTGAACAAAGAAGGTATTCAGGTGGACCCGGCAAAGATCGAAACCGTTGAAAAGTGGAAAACTCCAAAAACTCCGAAGCATATACGTCAATTTTTAGGATTGACTGGTTACTACAGAAGATTCATCCAAGATTTCTCCAAAATAGCAAAACCCTTGACTTCATTAACGCATAAAGGGAAGAAATTTGAATGGAAGGATGAACAAGAGAAGGCGTTTCAATTATTGAAGAAAAAGCTAACTACGGCACCTATATTGTCATTGCCTGAAGGGAATGATGATTTTGTGATTTATTGTGACGCATCAAAGCAAGGTCTCGGTTGTGTATTAATGCAACGAACGAAGGTGATTGCTTATGCGTCTAGACAATTGAAGATTCACGAGCAAAATTATACGACGCATGATTTGGAATTAGGCGCAATTATTTTTGCATTAAAGACTTGGAGGCACTACTTATATAGGGTCAAAAGTATTATATATACCGACCACTAAAGTCTCCAACATATATTTAATCAGAAACAACTGAATATGAGGCAGCGTAGGTGGATTGAATTGTTGAATGATTATGACTTTGAGATTCGTTACCACCCGGGGAAGGCAAATGTGGTAGCCGACGCCTTGAGCAGAAAGGACAGAGAACCCATTCGAGTAAAATCTATGAATATAATGATTCACACTAACCTTACTACTCAAATAAAGGAGGCGCAACAAGGGGTTTTAAAAGAAGGGAAATTTAAAGGATGAAATACCCAAAGGATCGGAGAAGCATCTTAATATTCGGGAAGACAGAACCCGGTATAGGGCTGAAAGAATTTGGGTACCAAAATTTGGAGATATGAGAGAAATGGTACTTAGAGAAGCTCATAAAACCAGATACTCAATACATCCTGGAACGGGGAAGATGTACAAGGATCTCAAGAAATATTTTTGGTAGCCGGGTATGAAAGCCGATGTTGCTAAATACGTAGGAGAATGTTTGACGTGTTCTAAGGTCAAAGCTGAGCATCAGAAACCATCAGGTCTACTTCAACAACCCGAAATCCCGGAATGGAAATGGAAAAATATTACCATGGATTTCATCACTAAATTGCCAAGGACTGCAAGTGGTTTTGATACTATTTGGGTAATAGTTGATCGTCTCACCAAATCAGCACACTTAATGCCAATAAGAGAAGATGACAAGATGAAGAAGTTAGCACGACTGTATTTGAAGGAAGTCGTCTCCAGACATGGAATACCAATCTCTATTATCTCTGATAGAGATGGCAGATTTATTTCAAGATTCTGGCAGACATTACAGCAAGCATTAGGAACTCGTCTAGACATGAGTACTGCCTATCATCCACAAACTGATGGACAGAGTGAAAGGACGATACAAACGCTTGAAGACATGCTATGAGCATGTGTTATTGATTTCGGAAACAGTTGGGATCGACATCTACCGTTAGCAGAATTTTCCTGCAACAACATCTATCATTCAAGCATTGAGATGGCGCCGTTTGAAGCACTTTATGGTAGAAAGTGCAGGTCTCCGATTTGTTGGAGTGAAGTGGGGGATAGACAGATTACGTGTCCGGAGATAATACAAGAAACTACCGAGAAGATCATCCAAATTCAACAACGGTTGAAAACCGCCCAAAGTCGACAAAAGAGCTACGCCGACATTAAAAGAAAAGACATAGAATTTGAAATTGGAGAGATGGTCATGCTTAAGGTTGCACCTTGGAAAGGTGTTGTTCGATTTGGTAAACGAGGGAAATTAAATCCAAGGTATATTGGACCATTCAAGATTATTGATCGTGTCGAACCATTAGCTTACCGACTTGAGTTACCTCAACAACTCGCGGTTGTACATAACACTTTCCACGTCTCGAATTTGAAGAAATGTTTTGCTAAAAAAGATCTCACTATTCCGTTAGATGAAATCCAAATCAACGAAAAACTTCAATTCATCGAAGAACCCGTCGAAATAATGGATCGTGAGGTTAAAAGACTTAAGCAAAACAAGATACCAATTGTTAAGGTTCGATGGAATGCTCGTAGAGGACCCGAGTTCACCTGGGAACGAGAAGATCAGATGAAGAAGAAATACCCGCATTTATTTTCAGAAGATACGTCAACACCTCCAACTGCTTAAAATTTCGGGACGAAATTTATTTAACGGGTAGGTACTGTAGTGACCCGAACTTTTCTATGTTTATATATATATATATTAAATGAAATTGTTATTTACATGATTAAGTGTTTCCAACATGTTAAGCAATCAAACTTATTAAGACTTGATTAATTGAAATAGGTTTCATATAGACAATTGACCACCCAAGTTGACCGGTGATTCACGAACGTTAAAACTTGTAAAAACTATATGATGACATATATATTGATATATATATAGTTAACATGATATTATGATAAGTAAGCATATCATTAAGTATATTAACAATGAACTACATATGTAAAAACAAGACTACTAACTTAATGATTTTGAAACGAGACATATATGTAACGATTATCGTTGTAACGACATTTAATGTATATATATCATATTAAGAGATATTCATACATGATAATATCATGATAATATAATAATTTAAAATCTCATTTGATATTATAAATATTGGGTTAACAACATTTAACAAGATCGTTAACCTAAAGGTTTCAAAACAACACTTACATGTAACGACTAACGATGGCTTAACGACTCAGTTAAAATGTATCTACATGTAGTATTTTAATATGTATTCATACACTTTTGAAAGACTTCAAGACACTTATCAAAATACTTCTACTTAACAAAAATGCTTACAATTACATCCTCGATCAGTTTCATCAACAATTCTACTCGTATGCACCCGTATTCGTACTCGTACAATACACAGCTTTTAGATGTATGTACTATTGGTATATGAAATGTCCCGTTCTTATTGATTAAAAACGTTCCATATTAATTGATTTCGTTGCGAGGTTTTGACCTCTATATGAGACGTTTTTAAAAGACTGCATTCATTTTTAAAACAAACCATAACCTTTATTTCATAAATAAAGGTTTAAAAAGCTTTACGTAGATTATCAAATAATGATAATCTAAAATATCCTGTTTACACACGACCATTACATAATGGTTTACAATACAAATATGTTACATCGAAATCAGTTTCTTGAATGCAGTTTTTACACAATATCATACAAACATGGACTCCAAATCTTGTCCTTATTTTAGTATGCAACAGCGGAAGCTCTTAATATTCACCTGAGAATAAACATGCTTTAAACGTCAACAAAAAATGTTGGTGAGTTATAGGTTTAACCTATATATATCAAATCGTAACAATAGACCACAAGATTTCATATTTCAATACACATCCCATACATAGAGATAAAAATCATTCATATGGTGAACACCTGGTAACCGACAATAACAAGATGCATATATAAGAATATCCCCATCATTCCGGGACACCCTTCGGATATGATATAAATTTCGAAGTACTAAAGCATCCGGTACTTTGGATGGGGTTTGTTAGGCCCAATAGATCTATCTTTAGGATTCGCGTCAATTAGGGTGTCTGTTCCCTAATTCTTAGATTACCAGACTTAATAAAAAGGGGCATATTCGATTTCGATAATTCAACCATAGAATGTAGTTTCACGTACTTGTGTCTATTTTGTAAATCATTTATAAAACCTGCATGTATTCTCATCCCAAAAATATTAGATTTTAAAAGTGGGACTATAACTCACTTTCACAGATTTTTACTTCGTCGGGAAGTAAGACTTGGCCACTGTTGATTCACGAACCTATAACAATATATACATATATATTAAAGTATGTTCAAAATATATTTACAACACTTTTAATATATTTTGATGTTTTAAGTTTATTAAGTCAGCTGTCCTCGTTAGTAACCTATAACTAGTTGTCCACAGTTAGATGTACAGAAATAAATCGATAAATATTATCTTGAATCAATCCACGACCCAGTGTATACGTATCTTAGTATTGATCACAACTCAAACTATATATATTTTGGAATCAACCTCAACCCTGTATAGCTAACTCCAACATTCACATATAGAGTGTCTATGGTTGTTCCGAAATATATATAGATGTGTCGACATGATAGGTCGAAACATTGTATACGTGTCTATGGTATCTCAAGATTACATAATATACAATACAAGTTGATTAAGTTATGGTTGGAATAGATTTGTTACCAATTTTCACGTAGCTAAAATGAGAAAAATTATCCAATCTTGTTTTACCCATAACTTCTTCATTTTAAATCCGTTTTGAGTGAATCAAATTGCTATGATTTCATATTGAACTCTATTTTATGAATCTAAACAGAAAAAGTATAGGTTTATAGTCGGAAAGATAAGTTACAAGTCGTTTTTGTAAAGGTAGTCATTTCAGTCGAAAGAACGACGTCTAGATGACCATTTTAGAAAACATACTTCCACTTTGAGTTTAACCATAATTTTTGGATATAGTTTCATGTTCATAATAAAAATCATTTTCTCAGAATAACAACTTTTAAATCAAAGTTTATCATAGTTTTTAATTAACTAACCCAAAACAGCCCGCGGTGTTACTACGACGGCGTAAATCCGGTTTTACGGTGTTTTTCGTGTTTCCAGGTTTTAAATCATTAAGTTAGCATATCATATAGATATAGAACATGTGTTTAGTTGATTTTAAAAGTCAAGTTAGAAGGATTAACTTTTGTTTGCGAACAAGTTTAGAATTAACTAAACTATGTTCTAGTGATTACAAGTTTAAACCTTCGAATAAGATAGCTTTATATGTATGAATTGAATGATGTTATGAACATCATTACTACCTTAAGTTCCTTGGATAAACCTACTGGAAAAGTGAAAAATGGATCTAGCTTCAACGGATCCTTGGATGGCTCGAAGTTCTTGAAGCAGAATCATGACACGAAAACAAGTTCAAGTAAGATCATCACTTGAAATAAGATTGTTATAGTTATAGAAATTGAACCAAAGTTTGAATATGATTATTACCTTGTATTAGAATGATAACCTACTGTAAGAAACAAAGATTTCTTGAGGTTGGATGATCACCTTACAAGATTGGAAGTGAGTTAGCAAACTTGAAAGTATTCTTGATTTTATGTAACTAGAACTTGTAGAATTTATGAAGAACACTTAGAACTTGAAGATAGAACTTGAGAGAGATTAATTAGATGAAGAAAATTGAAGAATGAAAGTGTTTGTAGGTGTTTTTGGTCGTTGGTGTATGGATTAGATATAAAGGATATGTAATTTTGTTTTCATGTAAATAAGTCATGAATGATTACTCATATTTTTGTAATTTTATGAGATATTTCATACTAGTTGCCAAATGATGGTTCCCACATGTGTTAGGTGACTCACATGGGCTGCTAAGAGCTGATCATTTGAGTGTATATACCAATAGTACATACATCTAAAAGCTGTGTATTGTACGAGTACGAATACGGGTGCATACGAGTAGAATTGTTGATGAAACTGAACGAGGATGTAATTGTAAGCATTTTTGTTAAGTAGAAGTATTTTGATAAGTGTTTTGAAGTCTTTCAAAAGTGTATAAATACATATTAAAACACTACATGTATATACATTTTAACTGAGTCGTTAAGTCATCGTTAGTCGTTACATGTAAGTGTTGTTTTGAAACTTTTAGGTTAACGATCTTGTTAAATGTTGTTAACCCAATGTTTATAATATCAAATGAGATTTTAAATTATTATATTATCATGATATTATCATGTATGAATATCTCTTAATATGATATATATACATTAAATGTCTTTACAACGATAATCGTTACATATATGTCTCGTTTAAAAATCATTAAGTTAGTAGTCTTGTTTTTACATATGTAGTTCATTGTTAATATACTTAATGATATGTTTACTTATCATAGTATCATGTTAACTATATATATATATCCATATATATGTCATCATATAGTTTTTACAAGTTTTAACGTTCGTGAATCACCGGTCAACTTGGGTGGTCAATTGTCTATATGAAACATATTTCAATTAATTATGTCTTAACAAGTTTGATTGCTTAACATGTTGGAAACATTTAATCATGTAAATATCAATCTCAATTAATATATATAAACATGGAAAAGTTCGGGTCACTACAGTACCTACCCGTTAAATAAATTTCGTCCCGAAATTTTAAGCTGTTGAAGGTGTTGACGAATCTTCTGGAAATAGATGCGGGTATTTCTTCTTCATCTGATCTTCACGCTCCCAGGTGAACTCGGGTCCTCTACGAGCATTCCATCGAACCTTAACAATTGGTATCTTGTTTTGCTTAAGTCTTTTAACCTCACGATCCATTATTTCGAAGGGTTCTTCGATGAATTGAAGTTTTTCGTTGATTTGGATTTCATCTAACGGAATAGTGAGATCTTCTTTAGCAAAACATTTCTTCAAATTCGAGACGTGGAAAGTGTTATGTACAGCCGCGAGTTGTTGAGGTAACTCTAGTCGGTAAGCTACTGGTCCGACACGATCAATAATCTTGAATGGTCCAATATACCTTGGATTTAATTTCCCTCGTTTACCAAATCGAACAACGCCTTTCCAAGGTGCAACTTTAAGCATGACCATCTCTCCAATTTCAAATTCTATATCTTTTCTTTTAATGTCAGCATAGCTCTTTTGTCGACTTTGGGCGGTTTTCAACCGTTGTTGAATTTGGATGATCTTCTCGGTAGTTTCTTGTATAATCTCCGGACCCGTAATCTGTCTATCCCCCACTTCACTCCAACAAATTGGAGACCTGCACTTTCTACCATAAAGTGCTTCAAACGGCGCCATCTCAATGCTTGAATGGTAGCTGTTGTTGTAGGAAAATTCTGCTAACGGTAGATGTCGATCCCAACTGTTTCCGAAATCAATAACACATGCTCGTAGCATGTCTTCAAGCGTTTGTATCGTCCTTTCGCTCTGCCCATCAGTTTGTGGATGATAGGCAGTACTCATGTCTAGACAAGTTCCTAATGCTTGCTGTAATGTCTGCCAGAATCTTGAAATAAATCTGCCATCCCTATCAGAGATAATAGAGATTGGTATTCCATGTCTGGAGACGACTTCCTTCAAATACAGTCGTGCTAACTTCTCCATCTTGTCATCTTCTCTTATTGGTAGGAAGTGTGCTGATTTGGTGAGACGATCAACTATTACCCAAATAGTATCAAAACCACTTGCAGTCCTTGGCAATTTAGTGATGAAATCCATGGTAATGTTTTCCCATTTCCATTCCGGGATTTCGGGTTGTTGAAGTAGACCTGATGGTTTCTGATGCTCAGCTTTGACCTTAGAACACGTCAAACATTCTCCTACGTATTTAGCAACATCGGCTTTCATACCCGGCCACCAAAAATGTTTCTTGAGATCCTTGTACATCTTCCCCGTTCCAGGATGTATTGAGTATCTGGTTTTATGAGCTTCTCTAAGTACCATTTCTCTCATATCTCCAAATTTTGGTACCCAAATCCTTTCAGCCCTATACCGGGTTCCGTCTTCCCGAATATTAAGATGCTTCTCCGATCCTTTGGGTATTTCATCCTTTAAATTTCCCTCTTTTAAAACTCCTTGTTGCGCCTCCTTTATTTGAGTATTAATGTTATTATGAATCATTATATTCATAGATTTTACTCGAATGGGTTCTCTGTCCTTCCTGCTCAAGGCATCGGCTACCACATTTGCCTTCCCCGGGTGGTAACGAATCTCAAAGTCGTAATCAGTCAATAATTCAATCCACCTACGCTGCCTCATATTCAGTTGTTTCTGATTAAATATGTGTTGAAGACTTTTGTGGTCGGTATATATAATACTTTTGACCCCATATAAGTAGTGCCTCCAAGTCTTTAATGCAAAAACAACCGCGCCTAATTCCAAATCATGCGTCGTATAATTTTGTTCGTGAATCTTCAATTGTCTAGACGCATAAGCAATCACCTTCGTTCGTTGCATTAATACACAACCGAGACCTTGCTTTGATGCATCACAATAAATCACAAAATCATCATTCCCTTCAGGCAATGACAATATAGGTGTCGTAGTTAGCTTTTTCTTCAATAACTAAAACGCTTTCTCTTGTTCATCATTCCATTCAAATTTCTTCCCTTTATGCGTTAATGCAGTCAAGGGTTTTGCTATTCTGGAAAAGTCTTGGATGAACCTTCTGTAGTAACCAGCTAGTCCTAAAAACTGGCGTATGTGTTTCGGAGTTTTCGGGGTTTCCCACTTTTCAACAGTTTCTATCTTTGCCGGATCCACCTTAATACCTTCTTTGTTCACTATGTGACCGAGGAATTGAACTTCTTCCAACCAAAATGCACACTTTGAAAACTTAGCGTACAATTCTTCCTTCCTCAATACTTCTAACACCTTTCTCAAATGTTCACCGTGTTCTTGGTCATTCTTTGAGTAAATAAGTATGTCATCAATGAAAACAATGACAAACTTGTCAAGGTATGGTCCACACACTCGGTTCATAAGGTCCATGAACACAGCTGGTGCATTAGTTAAACCAAACGGCATGACCATAAACTCGTAATGACCGTAACGTGTTCTGAAAGCAGTCTTTGGAATATCATCTTCTTTCACCCGCATTTGATGATACCCGGAACGTAAGTCAATCTTTGAATAAACAGACGAGCCTTGTAGTTGATCAAATAAGTCGTCGATTCTCGGTAGTGGGTAGCGGTTCTTGATGGTAAGTTTGTTCAACTCTCGGTAGTCGATACACAACCTGAATGTACCATCTTTCTTCTTGACAAACAAAACAGGAGCTCCCCACGGTGATGTGCTTGGTCGAATGAAACCACGCTCTAAAAGTTTTTGTAATTGGCTTTGCAGTTCTTTCATCTCGCTGGGTGCGAGTCTGTAAGGAGCACGAGCTATTGGTGCAGCTCCTGGTACAAGATCTATTTGAAATTCAACGGATCGATGTGGGGGTAATCCCGGTAATTCTTTCGGAAATACATCGGGAAATTCTTTTGCAATGGGAACATCATTGATGCTCTTTTCTTCAGTTTGTACTTTCTCGACGTGTGCTAGAACAGCATAGCAACCTTTTCTTATTAGTTTTTGTGCCTTCAAATTACTAATAAGATGTAGCTTCGTGTTGCCCTTTTCTCCGTACACCATTAAGGGTTTTCCTTTTTCTCGTATAATGCGAATTGCATTTTTGTAACAAACGATCTCCGCTTTCACTTCTTTCAACCAGTCCATACCGATTATCACATCAAAACTCCCTAACTCTACTGGTATCAAATCAATCTTAAATGTTTCGCTAACCAGTTTAATTTCTCGATTCCGACATATATTATCTGCTGAAATTAATTTACCATTTGCTAATTCGAGTAAAAATTTACTATCCAAAGGCGTTAATGGACAACTTAATTTAGCACAAAAATCTCTACTCATATAGCTTCTATCCGCACCCGAATCAAATAAAACGTAAGCAGATTTATTGTCAATAAGAAACGTACCCGTAACAAGCTCCGGGTCTTCCTGTGCCTCTACCGCATTAATATTGAAAACTCTTCCACGGCCTTGTCCATTCGTGTTCTCCTGGTTCGGGCAATTTCTAATAATGTGGCCTGGTTTTCCACATTTATAACAAACTACATTGGCATAACTTGCTCCGACACTACTTGCTCCGCCATTACTCGTTCCGACACCATTTGTTCCTTTCGTTCTATTAACCCCTGGTCCGTAGACCTCACACTTCGCCGCGCTATGACCATTTCTTTTACACTTGTTGCAAAATTTGGTGCAGAACCCCGAGTGATTCTTTTCACACCTTTGGCATAGCTGCTTCTGATTGTTGTTGTTGTTGCGGTTATTATTGTTGTTGGGATGATTGTTGTAGTTGCTGTTGTTGTTGTTGTTGTTGTTGTTGGGCCATTTGTTGTAGTTGCGATTGATATTGCGATTGTTGGGATAATTGTTGCGATTATTGTTGTAATTGCTGTTGTTGTTGTATTGGTGATTCTTATCACCGTTTTCCTCCCACTTTCTTTTGACTTGCTTCACATTGGCCTCTTCAGCAGTCTGTTCTTTAATTCTTTCTTCAATCTGGTTCACTAGTTTGTGAGCCATTCTACATGTCTGTTGTATGGAGGCGGGCTCGTGTGAACTTATATCTTCTTGGATTCTTTCCGGTAATCCTTTCACAAACGCGTCGATCTTCTCTTCCTCATCTTCGAATGCTCCCGGACACAATAGGCACAATTCTGTGAATCGTCTTTCGTACGTGGTAATATCAAATCCTTGGGTTCGTAACCCTCTAAGTTCTGTCTTGAGCTTATTGACCTCAGTTCTGGGACGGTACTTCTCGTTCATCAAGTGCTTGAATGCTGACCACGGTAGTGCGTACGCATCGTCTTGTCCCACTTGCTCTAGATAGGTATTCCACCATGTTAACGCAGAACCTGTGAAGGTATGCGTAGCGTACTTTACTTTGTCCTCTTCAGTACACTTACTTATGGCAAACACCGATTCGACCTTCTCGGTCCACCGTTTCAATCCGATCGGTCCTTCGGTTCCATCAAATTCCAAAGGTTTGCAGGCAGTGAATTCTTTGTAGGTGCATCCTACACGATTTCCTGTACTGCTAGATCCAAGGTTATTGTTGGTATGTAGCGCAGCCTGTACTGCGGCTATGTTTGAAGCTAGAAAAGTACGGAATTCCTCTTCATTCATATTCACGGTGTGTCGAGTAGTCGGTGCCATTTCCTTCAAAATAGTTAAATGGAACAAGTTAATCATACAGAATATTAAGAGTAGTTAATAGTATTTCGTAGCATAATATGAACTCATTTATAAAAGCTTTTTCTTCATATTAGCGTTTTATAAGTTTAAATTCGGGTAGTACCTACCCGTTAAGTTCATACTTAGTAGCTAATATACAATTCAACTACTACAATTCTATATGAAAAACTGATTATAATAATATTTCGCGTTCAAACTTTTATACAATATTTTACAAACTTACAATACCGCTTATTTTACATAAAGCATGAAATATAGCACACAATAACTTTGATACAAGATAGTTGTGAAGATAATTCTAGCTAGTACACAAGTCGTTCAGCAAAGGCAATAAAGACACGTAATTCATACGTCCAGAAACAAGTCATGCATTCTGGTTTTACTAGGACTACTTCCCATCCTTGGTCTTGTGGAACATAACCATTATGGCCGTTGATAAGACAGCGTGTTGTAACGTCGTCAAAGGGACGAGGGTTACGTAATGTCCAACAGTCCCGTAACAATCTAAAAACCTCATTTCTTACCCCAATTACCGACTCCGTCACTTGTGGGAACGTTTTGTTTAATAGTTGTAGGCCGATGTTCTTGTTCTCACTTTGGTGAGAAGCGAACATTACTAATCCGTAAGCATAACATGCTTCTTTATGTTGCATGTTAGCCGCTTTTTCTAAATCACGAAGTCCAATATTCGGATATATTGAGTCAAAATAATTTCTTAACCCATTGCGTAAAATAGCATTTGGGTTCCCCGCAATATATGCGTCAAAGTAAACACATCGTAACTTATGGATTTCCCAATGTGATATCCCCCATCTTTCGAACGAAAGCCTTTTATAAACCAAGGCATTCTTGGAACGTTCTTCGAATGTCTTACAAACTGATCTCGCCTTAAATAGTTGTGCCGAGGAATTCTGACCGACTCTAGACAAGATTTCATCAATCATGTCTCCGGGTAGGTCTCTTAAAATATTGGGTTGTCTATCCATTTTGTGTTTTTAAACTGTAAAAATAGACAAGAGTTAGATTCATAAAAAAATACTTATTAATACAAGCAATTTTTACATATATCATAAAGCATACGAACACTATATTACATATATTACACCACACGAATACAACTATCTTATTCCGACTCGCTCGTTTTTTTCTTCTTCGGTTTTGGTTCGTTTTGCCAAATTTCTAGGGATATATGATGTTCCCCTAATACGAGCCGTCGTGATCCACATTGGTTTAGAAAAACCTGGTGGTTTAGAGGTTCCCGGGTCATTGTTACAACTTAAGGACTTCGGGGGTTGACGATACATATAAAGTTCATCGGGGTTGGAATTAGATTTCTCTATTTTTATGCCCTTTCCCTTATTATTTTCTTTTGCCTTTTTAAATTCAGTTGGGGTAATTTCTATAACATCATCGGAATTCTCGTCGGAATCCGATTCATCGGAGAATTGGTAATCCTCCCAATATTTTGCTTCCTTGGCGGAAACACCATTGACCATAATTAACCTTGGTCGGTTGGTTGAGGATTTTCTTTTACTTAACCGTTTTATTATTTCCCCCACCGGTTCTATTTCTTCATCCGGTTCCGATTCTTCTTCCGGTTCCGATTCTTCTTCCGGTTCTGACTCTTCTTCCGGTTCCTCTTCGGGAACTTGTGAATCAGTCCACAAATCATTCCAATTTACATTTGACTCTTCATTATTATTAGGTGAGTCAATGGGACTTGTTCTAGAGGTAGACATCTATCACATAATATCAAACGCGTTAAGAGATTAATATATCACATAATATTCACATGTTAAAAATATATAGTTTCCAACAAAATTTGTTAAGCAATCATTTTTAAAGAAAACACGGTCGAAGTCCAGACTCACTAATGCATCCTAACAAACTCGATAAGACACACTAATGCAAATTTTCTGGTTCTCTAAGACCAACGCTCGGATACCAACTGAAATGTCCCGTTCTTATTGATTAAAAACGTTCCATATTAATTGATTTCGTTGCGAGGTTTTGACCTCTATATGAGACGTTTTTAAAAGACTGCATTCATTTTTAAAACAAACCATAACCTTTATTTCATAAATAAAGGTTTAAAAAGCTTTACGTAGATTATCAAATAATGATAATCTAAAATATCCTGTTTACACACGACCATTACATAATGGTTTACAATACAAATATGTTACATCGAAATCAGTTTCTTGAATGCAGTTTTTACACAATATCATACAAACATGGACTCCAAATCTTGTCCTTATTTTAGTATGCAACAGCGGAAGCTCTTAATATTCACCTGAGAATAAACATGCTTTAAACGTCAACAAAAAATGTTGGTGAGTTATAGGTTTAACCTATATATATCAAATCGTAACAATAGACCACAAGATTTCATATTTCAATACACATCCCATACATAGAGATAAAAATCATTCATATGGTGAACACCTGGTAACCGACAATAACAAGATGCATATATAAGAATATCCCCATCATTCCGGGACACCCTTCGGATATGATATAAATTTCGAAGTACTAAAGCATCCGGTACTTTGGATGGGGTTTGTTAGGCCCAATAGATCTATCTTTAGGATTCGCGTCAATTAGGGTGTCTGTTCCCTAATTCTTAGATTACCAGACTTAATAAAAAGGGGCATATTCGATTTCGATAATTCAACCATAGAATGTAGTTTCACGTACTTGTGTCTATTTTGTAAATCATTTATAAAACCTGCATGTATTCTCATCCCAAAAATATTAGATTTTAAAAGTGGGACTATAACTCACTTTCACAGATTTTTACTTCGTCGGGAAGTAAGACTTGGCCACTGTTGATTCACGAACCTATAACAATATATACATATATATTAAAGTATGTTCAAAATATATTTACAACACTTTTAATATATTTTGATGTTTTAAGTTTATTAAGTCAGCTGTCCTCGTTAGTAACCTATAACTAGTTGTCCACAGTTAGATGTACAGAAATAAATCGATAAATATTATCTTGAATCAATCCACGACCCAGTGTATACGTATCTCAGTATTGATCACAACTCAAACTATATATATTTTGGAATCAACCTCAACCCTGTATAGCTAACTCCAACATTCACATATAGAGTGTCTATGGTTGTTCCGAAATATATATAGATGTGTCAACATGATAGGTCGAAACATTGTATACGTGTCTATGGTATCTCAAGATTACATAATATACAATACAAGTTGATTAAGTTATGGTTGGAATAGATTTGTTACCAATTTTCACGTAGCTAAAATGAGAAAAATTATCCAATCTTGTTTTACCCATAACTTCTTCATTTTAAATCCGTTTTGAGTGAATCAAATTGCTATGATTTCATATTGAACTCTATTTTATGAATCTAAACAGAAAAAGTATAGGTTTATAGTCGGAAAAATAAGTTACAAGTCGTTTTTGTAAAGGTAGTCATTTCAGTCGAAAGAACGACGTCTAGATGACCATTTTAGAAAACATACTTCCACTTTGAGTTTAACCATAATTTTTGGATATAGTTTCATGTTCATAATAAAAATCATTTTCTCAGAATAACAACTTTTAAATCAAAGTTTATCATAGTTTTTAATTAACTAACCCAAAACAGCCCGCGGTGTTACTACGACGGCGTAAATCCGGTTTTACGGTGTTTTTCGTGTTTCCAGGTTTTAAATCATTAAGTTAGCATATCATATAGATATAGAACATGTGTTTAGTTGATTTTAAAAGTCAAGTTAGAAGGATTAACTTTTGTTTGCGAACAAGTTTAGAATTAACTAAACTATGTTCTAGTGATTACAAGTTTAAACCTTCGAATAAGATAGCTTTATATGTATGAATTGAATGATGTTATGAACATCATTACTACCTTAAGTTCCTTGGATAAACCTACTGGAAAAGTGAAAAATGGATCTAGCTTCAACGGATCCTTGGATGGCTCGAAGTTCTTGAAGCAGAATCATGACACGAAAACAAGTTCAAGTAAGATCATCACTTGAAATAAGATTGTTATAGTTATAGAAATTGAACCAAAGTTTGAATATGATTATTACCTTGTATTAGAATGATAACCTACTGTAAGAAACAAAGATTTCTTGAGGTTGGATGATCACCTTACAAGATTGGAAGTGAGTTAGCAAACTTGAAAGTATTCTTGATTTTATGTAACTAGAACTTGTAGAATTTATGAAGAACACTTAGAACTTGAAGATAGAACTTGAGAGAGATTAATTAGATGAAGAAAATTGAAGAATGAAAGTGTTTGTAGGTGTTTTTGGTCGTTGGTGTATGGATTAGATATAAAGGATATGTAATTTTGTTTTCATGTAAATAAGTCATGAATGATTACTCATATTTTTGTAATTTTATGAGATATTTCATGCTAGTTGCCAAATGATGGTTCCCACATGTGTTAGGTGACTCACATGGGCTGCTAAGAGCTGATCATTTGAGTGTATATACCAATAGTACATACATCTAAAAGCTGTGTATTGTACGAGTACGAATACGGGTGCATACGAGTAGAATTGTTGATGAAACTGAACGAGGATGTAATTGTAAGCATTTTTGTTAAGTAGAAGTATTTTGATAAGTGTTTTGAAGTCTTTCAAAAGTGTATAAATACATATTAAAACACTACATGTATATACATTTTAACTGAGTCGTTAAGTCATCGTTAGTCGTTACATGTAAGTGTTGTTTTGAAACTTTTAGGTTAACGATCTTGTTAAATGTTGTTAACCCAATGTTTATAATATCAAATGAGATTTTAAATTATTATATTATCATGATATTATCATGTATGAATATCTCTTAATATGATATATATACATTAAATGTCTTTACAACGATAATCGTTACATATATGTCTCGTTTAAAAATCATTAAGTTAGTAGTCTTGTTTTTACATATGTAGTTCATTGTTAATATACTTAATGATATGTTTACTTATCATAGTATCATGTTAACTATATATATATATCCATATATATGTCATCATATAGTTTTTACAAGTTTTAACGTTCGTGAATCACCGGTCAACTTGGGTGGTCAATTGTCTATATGAAACATATTTCAATTAATCATGTCTTAACAAGTTTGATTGCTTAACATGTTGGAAACATTTAATCATGTAAATATCAATCTCAATTAATATATATAAACATGGAAAAGTTCGGGTCACTACAGTATATACACTCCAATGATCAGCTCTTAGCAACCCATGTGAGTCACCTAACACATTCGGGAACCATCATTTGGCAACTAGCATGAAATATCTCATAAAATTACAAAAATATGAGTAATCATTCATGACTTATTTACATGAAAACAAAATTACATATCCTTTATATCTAATCCATACACCAACGACCAAAAACACCTACAAACACTTTCATTCTTCAATTTTCTTCATCTAATTGATCTCTCTCAAGTTCTATCTTCAAGTTCTAAGTGTTCTTCATAAATTCTACAAGTTCTAGTTTCATAAAATCAAGAATACTTCCAAGTTTGCTAGCTTACTTCCAATCTTGTAGAGTGATCATCCAACCTCGAGAAATCTTTCTTATTTACAGTAAGATATCTTTCTAATACAAGGTAATACTCATATTAAAACTTTGATTCAATTTCTATAACTATAACAATCTTATTTCGAGTGGAAATCTTACTTGAACTTGTTTTCGTGTCATGATTCTGCTTCAAGAACTTTCAAGCCATCCAAGGATCCTTTGAAGCTAGATCCATTTTTCTCATTTCCAATAGCTTTATCCATAAAACTTGAGGAAGTAATGATGTTCATAACATCATTCGATTCATACATATAAAGCTATCTTATTCGAAGGTTTAAACTTGTAATCACTAGAACATAGTTTAGTTAATTCTAAACTCGTTCGCAAATAAAAGTTAATCCTTCTAACTTGACTTTTAAAATCAACCAAACACATGTTATATATCTATATGATATGCTAACTTAATGATTTAAAACCTGGAAACACGAAGAACACTGTAAAACCGGACATATGCCGTCGTAGTAACACCGCGGGCTGTTTTGGGTTAGTTAATTAAAAACTATGATAAACTTTGATTTAAAAGTTGTTCTTGTGAGAAAATGATTTTTCTTATGAACATGAAACTATATCCAAAAATCATGATTAAACTCAAAGTGGAAGTATGTTTTCTAAAATGGTCATCTAGACGTCGTTCTTTCGACTGAAATGACTACCTTTACAAAAACAACTTGTAACTTATATTTCCGACTATAAACCTATACTTTTTCTGTTTAGATTCATAAAATAGAGTTCAATATGAAACCATAGCAATTTGATTCACTCAAAACGGATTTAAAATGAAGAAGTTATGGGTAAAACAAGATTGGATAATTTTTCTTGTTGTAGCAACGTGAAAATTGGTAACAAATCTATATTAATCATATCCTAGCTAACTTATATAGTATTATACATGTATTCTAATATATTATGTAATCTTGGGATACCATAGACACGTATGCAAATGTTTTGACATATCATATCGACCCATGTGTATATATTATTTGGAACAACCATAGACACTCTATATGCAGTAATGTGGGAGTTAGCTATACAGGGTTGAGGTTGATTCCAAAAATATATATACTTTGAGTTGTGATCTATCCTGAGACATGTATACACTGGGTCGTGGATTGATTCAAGATAATATATATCAATTTTTTTCTGTACATCAAACGTTGGACAACTAGTTGTAGGTTACTAACGAGGACAGCTGACTTAATAAACTTAAAACATCAAAATGTATTAAAAGTGTTGTAAATATATTTTGAATATACTTTGATATATATGTACATATTTGTTATAGGTTCGTGAATCTACCAGTGGCCAAGTCTTACTTCCCGACGAAGTAAAAATCTGTGAAAGTGAGTTATAGTCCCACTTTTAAAATCTAATATTTTTGGGATGAGAATACATGCAGGTTTTATAAATGATTTACAAAATAGACACAAGTACGTGAAACTACATTCTATGGTTGAATTATCGAAATCGAATATGCCCCTTTTTATTAAGTCTGGTAATCTAAGAATTAGGGAACAGACACCCTAATTGACGCGAATCCTAAAGATAGATCTATTGGGCCTAACAAACCCCATCCAAAGTACCGGATGCTTTAGTACTTCAAAATTTATATCATATCCGAAGGGTGTCCCGGAATGATGGGGATATTCTTATATATGCATCTTGTTAATGTCGTTTACCAGGTGTTCACCATATGAATGAATTTTATCTCTATGTATGGGATGTATATTGAAATATGAAATCTTGTGGTCTATTATTATGATTTGATAATATATAGGTTAAACCTATAACTCACCAACATTTTTGTTGACGTTTTAAGCATGTTTATTCTCAGGTGATTATTAAGAGCTTCCGCTGTTGCATACTAAAATAAAGACAAGATTTGGAGTCCATGCTTGTATGATATTATGTAAAAACTGCATTCAAGAAACTTATTTTTGATGTAATATATTCTTATTGTAAACCATTATGTAATTGTCGTGTGTAAACGGTACATTTTAGATTATCATTATTTGATAATCTACGTAATGCTTTTTAAACCTTTATCGATAAAATAAAGGTTATGGTTGTTTAAAAAATGAATGCAGTCTTTGAAAAACGTCTCATATAGAGGTCAAAACCTCGCGACGAAATCAATTAATATGGAACGTTTATAATCAATATGAACGGGACATTTCAAAATTGCTCTCAAGATAGTGAGCAGCTTGCCAAGTAGCTAATTAGCTATCCCTGCAACGATCACTTGACGGAATACTCATGTGACCCACTATTTTCTTATTTGTACTTTGTGTTTTATATATATTGTACACATTATATTTTATTGATCTATTTGTGAGTTATATTTGTTGTAAGATATGGAGGGGTTAATTAAAGAAATGTTAAAATATTTTTTGTTGATGTGACAATGATGAAAGAAGAGAAATGCAGTTAAAAGTTATTAAGATATGGAGTGCTCTAAGAGAATCATTGTTTATAAATTTTAAAACAATGTCAAATGTGAAGTTGTAAACTAGCATGACACTGATGGTGCGGTGATGCGCAACATAACATGCGACATCGTACATGATAATCAGCCAACTACGAAATCAAGTAAGTAGATATCAGCCAACTACGAAATCAAGTAAGCAGATATCGGCTTTTTTGGCCAAAAAATACAAGAATTTTTATAAAACATAAAACATTTTCGAAAAAACTGAATTTAACAAGATATACAAGAGAAAATCTCGATGAAGCTTGTACCTAGTAAGCAACTAACAAAATTAACTATCTATACCGAACCTTATCATGCAACTACGAGCCTAGTGGTAATGACCAATGTACCCTGATGTGTTATGATAATGATTTTAATAATTATGTGTATTATAATTATTTGTGTATGCGATAAAGTGCTTTTTGTGACAAGGGTCACTGAACATATTTCTTTATGTGAATTGGACTTTGTTATGGCCACTTAATGAGGTACATTGTTTTTCAGATAACTGGTAGATACACGTGTGAATTCGGGAGTGGGGTTTCCTCACTAAAAGGAAACCCAAAACTAAATAAGTATATCAAGCTCGTTCATTTAACTTACCTATTTTGGTAAATCAAAACCTTAAACACCTACTGCTCTCTAAATGCTTAAGAATCAAAGTGAAAAATCAAAGCTTGTGATCTTGTGTATCCGATTCAAGTGATTTCAATAATCAAAGCAAGGTAAACTTCTCATATTGTGATGAATTCAACACGGTTTTAAGTGATTTTTGTAAAAGCGAGCTTTTGATGCTTGATTCATGCTTTGAATGTGTTTCAGATGTTATTTTAAGGCTAGAAACATGTTCTATATGTGTTATATGACCTTCGTGGACAAATGAATCGACCAAAACAAACATAAATCGAGATTCAGGTGCAAAAAGCTTGAAAAAATAGGTCTGCTGCTATAACATCCTCGGTTTGGGCTCAAATGAAATGACCTTTTTGCCCTTATGTAATATCATTTATAATTTTAATAATCATATTTTTATAATTATTTGGTGCTTTAGTTGAGTCCATTTTGTAACAATGGTCGCATAACTTATTTGTTTATCTAATTTGGACACTGTTAGGGCCGTTTAACCAGGTGCGTAAGTTATCTGATAACTGATAAATAGCCGAGTGATTTGCAGTATAGGTTTCCTTGGGTTGAAGTAACCCTTTGGGTTAAAATAATCTGTATTCTTCTTATTTCCTTTTTGAGAAATATCACACACATACGTACCAAACCCAATTGGGTATCCATAGTGGGATACCCAATTCCCTCATAGCACAATGCTAGGAACTTGAATTCAATGTGAAAAGCCTACTATTTGAAGATTGGAACACATGTGAATATAATTCCAAGGTATGTGTTCGGACGTACAAGACAAAGGAGGTTGAAGTTTAACACTTCTTAATAGTTTTTTTTTGATAATTTGCTTTGTAGGAGCAAGTTGAAGAAACTACCTATGTGGACATGAAGTTTTGCCACTTCAAGAAAGCTTGAACTTGGCTTTTGATATGTTCATGAGAGGATTGGGACACATGACTTATTAGTGTCGGGTCTAATTGTAGAAAGTATAAAACATCAAATAGATTGATGAGTTCAAACGTTACGAGCACCATGACTTTCGGATTCTTGAAATGTGTAATATACCAAGATGGAAATTTTATCTACGTGACATTTTCATAGATGCATTGGTTTGACTGTTTATTTACATTTATTTACCTTACACACCAAAAACCACCCGGATTTTGCTCGTACGCTTCATACAATTCCCCAAAACCACATTCAACTCCTCCTTTAAAACCCTCCAATTCCTCTCCATTCCAACACCTACTTCATTTCCTCCCACCGCCACCCACGCCGCCTCCGCCACCACCACTTCCATCTTCATTAAATCAATCACCGCATTCAAAAACCTAACTTCGTCTTCATCAGCTACAACAAAAACTAGGGTTTTTTTCACCATGACCATCACCATCGTGTTGACCTACTTCCCAGATTAGGGGGTAAAAATTAGGGTTTCCGCCACCATCACCATCGTCGTCGTCATGACGACCGCCGCTGCTATCTCTGACGTCAATTCGATTGCAGGTATTATTTTCTATCACTTCTTTACGCTAATGATTATTAGCTAAGTTGTAATCGACTGAATATTTCTTTCAGCTTTTGATAAAGGCCATCGTCGCCACTGTCAGTCAGCTGGTACCGTTCGGCCGATGTATAGGGATTGGCGATTCAGATAGTAGTTGAAGATAGGTTTTTTTTTAATGTTGTTTTTGCACTAAAGGTTTAGGTTGTTTGAAAAAAATTTCCCGTTAATTCAATAATTGCAGGCTAATTTTATTACTTGGTTTATGTTCGCTTAGATAAAATTTGTCTACCTTATATACATTGAAGTTGTATATTTTGATTTCATTTGAAATTTAATCTTAAATATAGTTTTTGATTAATTGTTTATGTTTTGATTATTTGTATTTGATGTCACAAGAATGATCTGTTATTTACCTTAAATATGAATTGGTAGGTTGATATAGACAGATCTCATGTATCTACTTGAATACAAAGTCAAGATGTGAAGGGAATTGAATTGTGTGATACATTGAGAAGTAAGGTTGCCATAGCATCAGGTGCGTTTCTTTGCTGCATTATTTATAACATTCATTAGCATAGCAAATGTGAAGAGGTTTTAAGTATTTTGGCAAAAAAATTGTTTTTTGGTGTCGTTAAATTTCTACCCTAACCATGCTTTTGTTACCATTTTTAGATTTCGGTTTGATCTGCAGTTCATCATTGAGATTGTAAATTTTTAAAAGAGTACCTTGACCAGTGGGGGTGTGTCAATTTGGGTTGGCAGGTTGGGGTTGACGTGACTGAATATTTATTTATTTTTTTGAGTTCACATCCATCAATCTTTTTGCTACTTTTTGGTATGTTACTTTAGCTTTTTGTGAGTTTTTTAAAGAGTATATAATTCGTTGATGGTTGTTTGTAGGTGTGCACCTTATTTGATCTTTTTAGATTTTAATACATTATTTTTTGTTTCGTTATTTTCTGTCATACCTATAAAGTTGGGATAGTTTTAAAGCGGTTCAAATTTTCTTGGTTTATATCATCTTGCAAGTTTGAGTTTAAAAGCCCTAACTCCTAAATCTATGAACGAGTGTTGTTTTCATGAATTGGGATTCTTCCTTTTTATATATGCTGGCCTTACTCTATGTTTCATTTTGGTGTTGACATCAGTAGTAAAGAATAACATTTGGTGCAATTAATGAGAGGGGGAAGCTCAAGTTTTCCTTTGTGTTCAATATTTAAACAAGTTAATTATGAAGATGTATATCATTGTATGAGCTGATATTTACAGTCTGTACGTCCATCTTTAGAGGAAACAACAATTACGAAAACAATGTCCAAATGAACTCATAGAGAAATTAAAAAGTAATTTGACCTTGACCCATTAAAAGGTATGCATCTATTTTTTCGTTGATGTAGTAATTATAATCATGATGAAGTAAGCTTGCTTTGCCAAGAAGAAACATTATTTCCCTAAGGTATATTGAGAGTGCTAATTTATTTTACTACACACCAATAAAGATTTTGCTACACATTTTAGTAATTTACCAGTTGTATCGCATTTTCACCATGATGATGGTGACTGCAGGTGTATCACATTTTTACATTTCAGTAGGGTTCAACCTGTTATGAACCAGCTACTCTTCAGAACCACACGTCACATGCTTTCAACAGTCGACGCCAAGAGGACCTCTCACCAGTATGTTGTGAATTTGGAGGTGCTGTTGCTGTAACCACCACAATTCCAAGTAAGAAATTTGGTAGTTACATTTTTCATCAACGGATTGTTTGGATTTGTAGTGTAAAATAAATTTTGTTCATACTTATATATCAATTAGTAGATATTTTTGTCATTCCAACAATAAATGCATAAAGGTCTAGAAAAATAATATTAATTGCAGGGGTCAGAAACTAATTCTCAATTTAGGAAGTGCAAAATGCATAAGCTTTCACGAACAATACTGATTTGAAATATTTTTATGGTGAGTTTTTTGAATAGTTCATTTATAGAAGTTTAAGAAATGGTTCATAAAATGATTATCTGATGCTATTTGGACTAATAGTTAAAAGGATTAAAAAGAATTTGTTTGATGCTACTAGAAAGGTGGTCAAAAATATGTATGGCTTACATCGTTTGGTTCAAATTTATGATATAAATTTTACATGGCCAAAAGAAATAGTTAGATAATTAAAATCAGACAATGCGTGATATAAATCAAGGTATGGAAAGATAGAATGGTCCAAAAAATAATTTGGTGGTGTATGGAATAATAGGTGTTATACGAATCACCTCCCTTTTATTACTCACTTTCATTACTTAGTGTATGTCAAACCTCTAAATTTTGTTCCCATATCCATTTAGATGTTTAATGAAAAGAAGTTTTTTATGACTTGATGCTTAATCGGTCAAAAAATTTGTATTCAAACATAGGTAATCTGGACATAAAACAACTCTGTTTACCCTTTTAATTTGCGTCGAATCAATTAAAAATGAAGCTTAATTGGGACAATTTTGTAACTCCTAATGAAGTTGTTTTATTAAATGCCTGGTTTATGCTATTTGTACTTGAAGTAGCTGAAATCGCTAGTTACCTTCCATCAAGATGAGGAATGTATGGCTCTTTTGATGGATGGAACTGGGCATTAGTTATAGATCTAAGTTTTGTAGCATGTGTGACAAAAGCATGTATTTTTATCTACTCTATCAGGAATGTAAAATATTTTCTTATTTATATACTTTAAAACATTATCTAGAGTGAAATTTTAAGACTATGCAGAATTTGAAACACACTTTCAGTTTAGTTGTAAAGGCGACATATTGTTTGTGATTTTTGTGTGATGCAACGTATCATGTTTTGGTGTATTAGATTTGTTAGGTTGAGAGTAGAAGCTATATCTAATGCTTTGGAATGGATTTGAAGAGTGTGGAGTACATGTCCATCAAAGAGTTAAAGAGAGAGCTTTGTTTGGGTGTTAGTTTATTGTCCAGGCTTATGGTGCTCCGCACCTACTGACGAAAGCGCCGCACCATATAACTAAAAATGTGAAATTTACATTAGAAAGTTTTCATATGTATTGGTAAGCCGCATCAATTGACAGGTGAGCCGCACCATTAGGCATTGTCTGATGAAAAGTTGCAATGTTTACTCATACGAGTCGCAATGGTTCACAAATGGTTGTCTTGTTTACATGGACGTTTTAGGACATGTTTAAGTGGTTTATTAGGGTATGAATGCACCAATTCAAACATCTCTATAGCCAAGAGATGTGTTATTTAATCATGACCCATTATAAATATAACTCATCATTGAAGAAAGGTTTCAGAAATTTGACATTTCTAAATCACTTTTAAAATTCAAACTTACAGAAATCAATTCTCTACAATTGCAAGGGATCAATTCTCTTTTGGACAAGAAAATTGATCAAACTGGTCTTATCTAAATATTGATTTCGTGTAACATGTGTCCAATTGTGTTGAAATACTTTATTATGAAAATGTTCACACGATTCTAGTTTCAATCCGGTTCTAGATTCACAACCCAACAATTCTCATTTCTAATAGTTTTGTTGAGGTTTTTGTTTTTATATGTTGTGGCTCGGTCATATCTTGTTTCTTGCTCTTTAGGTACAAGTTTTTCTGGGTATTTTCTTATATCTCTTAGTTGATAACGTTTTCTTTTTGAAAATGTCTCCATTTTTATATGAATTCTTGTTTTTGGAAAAAAAAAAATATTTCTTGAAACATAATACTCCGTAAGAAAATTTAAAATTGATATGTAGTAAACCACAAGATAATTTAGTGACTAGCTCTACGATATTTCACAAAAGGTCTTATTATAAAATTTGTAAACGGTTGCAAACGCTCATCTGTCCACGAATAAGGTTCCCTTTCTTTTATTCAAGGTAGCTTATATTCAATTAGGGCGAATACCCTTTTCTATCAGGAACACATCTTCTAGTGATAAAAAAGTGTTTGTAACTTGTCATATGATAGCTCGGTTAAGCTATGACATCCAAGTAATAACATTTGTAATCCTCGAATAAAATGAAAAAACAGTCATTCCTTTACCTAATTATTGGTGCAAGTGAAGAATTAAACTTATGGACTTATATCCGCATTTTAACATATGAAAAGGCGTTAAAGCAAAACAAAATCTTGTTTGGTTACTAGTTCGTTGGGGTTTACTCGATGTGTTTTGAGATAAATTTCAATTGTGTTTAACTTATCAGGTGATTGAGCTATATATTAGTTTTTTTTTTTTGTGTGTGTCATACACCTATGAAAACATAATAAATTTTAGTCAATAACAATTATAATTAGTACAAAATGTCGTACAACGAAAAAAAAAAAAAAATGGTCAATCCACGTTTTCATTAATAAACTATGAACCCATGAGTTGTACATATCTCATTTACAATCTTATCTTATTGATTTTTTTTATATTAATTTTGTGTATTAGGAATCTTAATAAGAATATTTGTGGAGTCCTTCACTTTTTCATTTTGTTTCACAAATGTGAACCGCCAAAGAATTAAAATCTCAATCTCAATCAACGTGTATAATTCTAATTTAAATAGAAACAACACATATGGAGTAAATGAAGGACTTTGATTTTGTTTGTTCATTTTCCAGTTATGAACTTATAAATTAAACATTTATCAATTATAGACATAATAGTATCAAAATTTATTAAGGTCGGATTCGATAAAATGATTAAACACTAAATGATTTAGAATTCAAATGAAGAGGTTTAGAATTTTTAATTGAATTTGCTTCTAAGTTACGGGTTGAAGAAAAAAATTACAAGAAAAAACAGGATTTTATGGCCAACGAAATTGAAAAGCAAAGGAACTGATACCAAAGAAGTCGGTAAGCACTCTTCTTTATCAAAATCTTTATGACTAACCCTTGTAGAAATTTTTATTTACACTTTCAGTCCCTTCAAGAATTATTGCCGCCATTTATTTTGTTGTTTTCTTCGATTGATAATTTAAAACTTTTGTTATTCAATTTAAGTATTAGTATTATTTTGAGGTACGAGATGAAAGAAGGCCCACTGGCCATGTTCTTCGCATTGGCAGTGATTATGATAAGAAGGATCTGATTCAGTATCCTCCGCACATGTGAATGTATTGTATCTCAACTCTCAATCATGTGCTTAATTCATGCCTTACCAAATAAATTAAATTAAAATGTAAAAATACAATACTCCTAGCATCTACTTGTTCGACTATTAAATTCATGTTAAAAAAACAACTCACGCACTGGTAACATTATTTTTTAGGCATTATTAACACAATTTTGTTTCACGAATATATACATACTGTTTATCCATAGATTTAAACTCATAATATTATGCTTAAAGCTACTATATTAATGGCCATTTTATTATTGACTATTGTCAACTTACATGCGTTAAAATGTCGGTTCATTAACGTGACATTTTATCCAAGTATCCGTTAGTATGTGCATTCAACAAGATGACATTGACAAATAGTGGTAATATAAATCATGTTGATCATCTCATTATAACTAAATCATGTTGGTGGTAAAACGCAGCAGCGTGGCCGGAAATGGTGGTGTATAGCAGCGGCCATCATTGCTTAATAGCAGCGGCCATCATTCTTTAATATGAAGGTGTGGGTGGCAATATTACCTAAGATCTTGGTTGGTTTCAACCTTAAAGTGAGATAGGTAAATTTCAATTAGGAAGTTGGAGTAGCGATGGTGAAGAATCTGTTTCTTCATCAAAAAAGAGAAGTACAATAACTTTAATAAAATAAAATCAAAAAAAAAAAAAAAAAAAAAAAAAAAAAAAGCTTCCCATAATCCCATATTTCTTCATTAGATAAATGGTAATGTTTATTTTATAA